>NC_056739.1:285608638-285898638 GCF_019279795.1 Protopterus annectens | reverse complement strand
GTAGCTCATGAACACTGTGCATGAGACAGCCCACATCCCAGATTGTCTCTCTTAACATTTTGGCGGGAAACATTAAAAAACTAGTGACAGACATTCATTTAGCAGTGTAAATGCATCTAAACATGACAAAACCTTCACAATGCATTCTACAGGTTATTACAGACTCTATGTAAGTGAAATCAAGCCCAAAATTATTAATAAGTAACAAAACTCAACATTTTTGTCCCAACTCAACTCCTATGCGAATCTTATTATTTACTGTGTCTATATGATCAAAAGTATTTCTATATATTAATAAAGAAAAGAAAAAGAGAGTAGAAAGTAAAAGGGTGTAAGGCAGAAATAAAAAAATGTAAGAGAAAGCTATAAGAAGTATATACAATAGAATATTACTTACTGTTTATATTAATAGAGTTAAAAATAAACATATTATTTACTATTATTTAGTTCTAATTATTATTAGTTAAAGCATGACAGATTATTTACAAAAAGCATAAGCAGTGTAATCAAGAAAGTATAATTAGGTAGTGTCATTCCTGTATCTGTGATGTGTCAGTGTGATATCTAGGTCAAAGGTGAGACTAGCTGCTTTCAGCTTCTCTGTGAGAATTCTGAGAGTTGAAGCTTTTGAAGTAGCTCATGGACACTGTGCATGAGACAGCCCACATCCCAGATTGTCTCTCTTAACATTTTGACGGAAACTTATTAAAACTAGTGACAAACATTCATTTAGCAGTGTAAATGCATCTAAACATGACAAAACCTTCACAATGCATTCTACAGGTTATTACAGACTCTATGTAAGTGAAATCAAGCCCAAAATTATTAATAAGTAACAAAACTCAACATTTTTGTCCCAACTCAACTCCTATGCAAATCTTATTATTTACTGTGTCTATATGATCAAAAGCATTTCTATATATTAATAAAAAAGAAAAGAGAGTAGAAAGTAAAAGGGTGTAAGGCAGAAATAAAAAAAAATGTAAGAGAAAGCTATAAGAAGTATATACAATAGAATGTTACTTACTGTTTATATTAATAGAGTTAAAAATAAAACATATTATTTACTATTATTTAGTTCTAATTATTATTAGTTAAAGCATGACAGATTATTTACAAACAAGCATAAGCAGTGTAATCAAGAAAGTATAATAAGGAACAGCATTTGAAGAACATATAAACTTTTAAAGGAAAAAAAATGTATCAAATTACTGACCTTATTTTTCCTCTTCAGAAAGAGAAACAAGTTAAATCACAGCTAGCCATTAAATCTCCAGATATTTTGACTAGTTATGAAACAAAACATTTCTTTGCACACAGAGAATAACTTTGATTAAATCTTTTTCAAAATATTTGTTGCTTCTTGGAAATGCAGGAACTATATTTAAAAAGATTAATAATAAAATAAAATGATGAGAGAGAAAAAAAAACATAGTACAAATCATTTGTTTTTAGTCTCTTCTTCTTCTCTGAAGTCTTCCACGAAGTTTCAGTTGCCAGTCTCTTTAACGAAGGACTAGCCCATTCCATTTCTTCTATTTTTCCAAAATCTTATTTTTTGATAAACAGTAAAGCAGAGTCTAAGTCATCGAAAATTTTAGGACCATCAGGAAGGAAGATTTTAAGCTTGGCAGGAAACAGAAGGTATGTTTTAAACTGTGCTTTTTAAGCTCCCTTATTAGTGGCAGAAAAACTTTTCTTTTAGCTAATACCATGGAAGAATAGTCATTGTCAAAATGCACAGTTGTTTCATTAATCTTAACAGGAGCTTTAGCCCAAGCAGATTTAAGAACCATCTCTTTATCAAAAGATGATAGAAATCTAACTATAACTGATCTAGGATAGTTTTTGTTAGAGTTAGTATTAGCTATAGATCTATGTGCTCTTTCGATACCAAAAGAGAATGCTTCTGGTAAATCTAAAGTTTTAGGGAGCCATGTTGTTAAAAAGAAGTAATATTGTTACCTTCAATATTTTCTGGCAGTCCAAAAATCCTAATGTTATTGCGCCTAGATCTATTTTCCAGGTCATCCAACTTTGTTTGTAAATGTGTATTTTGTTTCAGCAGAAACTCAATGTTGATTTCCTCTTCTTGTATTCTATTTTCCATGTCATTCACAGCTTCTTCTATGCCTGTCATCTGGATCTTCTGTTGTTGCAGGTCCATATGTAACAAGTCTATTTGTTTTGTAGTTTTTTCTATGAAAGTGTCTATTTTAGTATCCATATTATCCATCTTAGCAGTAAGTTGCTGGACTATAATTATCAGAGACTGAAGTTCTTTCTTGATGCTGGAGTCTTGAGAATTTGTCTTACTGGAACTCATTTCAGACTGATAAACTGACAGGAAAATTTCCAAAGTAATTTCTGACAGGAATATTATTAAGATTTCCTTTCTTTTTTAGATATAGTTCAAGAACTATATGAAACAAACATATTTAGAAAGAAAATTACTTCAAAAATTAATTTTTTAAGTAATTAATTCCTGTCAATGTAATGAAATTGGTGGAGCTGAAGAAATCTGCTGCTATCCTGTGTTCATCCTTGGCCACGCCCTACTTTTACTCAGTTTCTGATCTTGAGTGAGAAAGTATAAACTTAGGTTGTATCTTACATTTTTTATTTTTATTATTATTTTTAGACATCATGCAGTGTAGGAGTAACAAGCAAGTTGAGGAAGGCATTATGTTAGTTGGTGGAACACTGAATCTTACCTCAGATAAGTAGTTTTGCTCTTGGATTGAATAGCAAGTTGCTACTGAATGGCATTTTCAGTTAGGTGACTGAAATGAGTGGTTTATGGTGGTGTGTTGCTGCAGATTCAGAGAAAAAGCACAAATGCATAACCTTACGAAAAATGGAAAAAGAGAAAAATAAAGGTGGAAAAGTAGAAAAAATAAATTCCTTTTCATTTTGTTTTGGAGGTCTCAAGTTATTCCACAGAAAAAGAAGTTATGTACCTACCATAATGTTCCATGTTAGTTGTCTTCATCTCACCTTCCTTCTTGCTGTTTGGGTTTGGAGCCGACCCTCAGCTCCGACTCGGCCATCTTCTATAGCTCGAGAGCTGTTTACTGGCTTGAGGCTACCCCTTATCCCAGAATGCCCAGCAACAGCCACCCAGATCTCATTTGTGATAGCACACACTAGACATTAGTAGAGTAACCAGTTACTAAAACTGGTTGTCCAATACACCTAAACAAGAAAAGAGTTATAGATTTACCTGGCATGTGAAGTAATAAAAGATTCTCAGCCAGTGAAAACAAAAGGGAACTCCTCACAATCCTATAGGAAGGGGGAAGGAGGGAGGGACGCAAGAAGGAAGGCGAGATAAAGACAACTAACATGGAACATTATGGTAGGTACATAACTTCTTTATGTTAAGTTGTCTATCTCGCCTTCATTCTTGCTGTTTGGGACAGCGTCCCCAGCACCTAAAATCCTGGGTGGCTCATTGGAACAAACTCTTCAGAACAGTAGAACCAAAGGAAGCTTTGCTCTGGGAGACCATATCTACCTTGTAATGAGATATAAAAGTGTGGGGTTTACCAAGTGGCAGCTGCACAGATTGAGTCTATGGGCAACCTAGACTGAAAAGCTACAGAGGTGGCTAATGCTCTAGTGGAATGACCTTTTGGTTTAGCTGGTAGCTCTTTATTTCATAATTAATAAAAAAAGGCAATAGTATCAGATAACCATCTGGATAAGGTCACTTTAGAAACTGGAAGACTTTGTTTGTTGAAAGCATAAGAAAGAAATAACTGGTCTGACTTTCTTAGTTCCTTAGTTCTATGGAGGTAAAAATGCTTGTATTCTACCTTGTTGCTGTGATTAGGAAAGAAAACTGGGAGATCTATGAAATGATTTAAATTGTTCTCTAAGCAGACTTTAGGAATAAAGGATGGATTGATCCTCAGAGAAACTCTGTCCTTGTGAAACACCAGGTAAGGAGGACGAACACATAGTGCTTGAAGTTCTGAGACACGTGTAGCTGAAGTAATAGCAACCAGAAAAAGTGTCTTCCAAGAAAGAAATTTTAAAGGGCAAAATGCTGCCGGTTCAAAGGGAGGCAAAATTAAGGATGCTAAAACTAAACTGAGATCCCAAGGAGGGGGAGGATCTCTAACTGGGCGTCTAAGAAGAGATGTTCCTTTCATAAAGGCTTTGCAGAGCTTATGAGACATTATGCTAGAATTAAACATACCAATATGAAAATTAGAAATGGCAGCTAGTTGTACTCTAATGGTAGCGGAAGCCGCACCAGACTGAAAAAGCTGTTAGATATTCAAGAATTTCATGGATTAGGGCTGAGAAAGGATCCAAATTTCTAGATTCTGCCCAGTAAGAAAACCATTTCCATTTACTAGCATACGTTTTCCTCATAGTAGACTTATGTGAGGAAACAATAATATCACGGACTGCTGGGGAGATATTGGAAAGCCTGGCTAAGGTTGGAAGTGGAGTAACCAAGCTGTGAGCTGGAGAGTTTGAAGGGATTGGTGCAACCCGCCTAATTGGTGAATCAGCAGATCTGGAACCGGGTCCAGAATCCACGGTTGATCCAGAAGGTGGAGGTGTAGGAACGGAACTATATTTGTCGAGGCCAATATGGGGCAATGAGGATCATTTTACAACCCAATGATTTTGCTTTCTGTATGAGTCTTGGAATTAGTGGAAAAGGGGGAAAAGCGTAAAGAAGTCGCTGAGGCCAATCATGGACTAGAGCATCTCTGGGTATATGACCTGGAAGAGGAAGTAGGGAGAAGTAGCTGCTGCATTTGTTGTTGAGAGGAGTGGCAAATAGGTCGCAGCAAGGCTGTCCCCATTTCTGGAAGATAAGATCTGCAACTTCCTGATTCAGAGACCACTCTTGAGGCATGAGGATAGCTCTGCTGAGCCTGTCTGCTATAACGTTGGAATTCCCAGGGATGTGCATTGCTATCAGAAAACGTTGGGAGGAAATCGCCCATTGCCGCAGTCTGAGTGCTTCTCGACATAAGTGGCAAGACCTGGTCCCGCCCTGTTTGTTGATGTACCACACCACTGACATGTTGTCCATTTGGATTGCAATGGTCCCAGAAGGAAGAGAGTCTTGAATGGCTTGCAATGCTAGGAGAACCGCTCTCATTTCTAGGACATTGATATGCAGATGGTACTCGTGAGGTTGCCAAGTGCCTTGGACTGTCCTGCCTAGATAATGCCCCCCCCCACCCTATCAGGGAGGCATCCGTGGTCAATGTGGCTACCAAAGGGGGTTGTATGAAGGGTCTGCCCTGAATTAATAGTGGGGAGACCATCCACCAAGAAAGGTGCCTTTTGCATGTTTCTGTGATCAGGGTCATGTGAGACATGGGTAGTTCCTGTAAAGACCACTGTGTGAAAAGAAGCCACTGAAGGATTCTCATATGGAAATATGCTAATGGGACAAGAAGAATTGCAGCTGCCATGGAGCCTAGAGCTTGGAGGACATGACTGACTTGAACCCTTTTGCTCTGCATTAGAATTAACACTTGTTGACGAATAGTGGAAACTCTTTCCTGTGGTAATCTTGCAAACATTTCTTTTGTGTTTAATTCTGCTCCTATGTATGACTGACAGGGCAACAAGGCAGATTTTTTGAAGTTTACTGTAATGCCTAGTTGAGTGCACAATATGATTGTATAATCCCGTGCTTCTAAGAGTTGATGTCTGGTGGTAGCATTCAGGGGCCAGTCGTCTAGATAGGGAAACACCTGGAATCCTTGATGCCTCAGGTGAGCCGTGACTACTGCCATACACTTGGTGAACACCCTGGGGCTGAGGTGAGACCAAAGTGCAGAGCTGTGAACTGGTAATGACGGGCCCCTACCCAGAAGCGAAGAAATCTCCTGGAGCATCTGTCCATCTTGATATGGTAGTATGCGTCCTGAAGATCTATGGAGCACATCCAATTGTTCTGACCCAGAAAGGGGAAAATGGACTGCAGTGTCACCATCCGGAACTTTTCTTTTTGTACAGATTTGTTCAATGTACTGAGATCCAGTATAGGTCTCCAATCCCCTGTCTTTTTTGGTACTAAAAAGAATCTTGAGTAAGTACCGGATCCTAGTTGGTCTGCAGGGACTTCTTGAATGGCTCTTTTTTCTAGCAGTCTTGAAACTTCTGTGACTGCTTGATCCATTAGATTGGGTGGGACATCTGGGATGGGCTTTTTGGATTCTATGGGGGATTGATGGAATGGAATTTTGTAACCTCCGGATATGATGGATAGTGCCCGTCTGTCTCTTGTTATATTTTGCCAGGCTTTTGGGTACAGCAAAAGTCTTCCCCTGACTGCCTCCAGAGGTGAGCAGTCGGACAACCCTTCAGGGTTTCTCTATCACCCTGGTTTTGTGGTCTGCCTCTGCCACGATGGCAGCGTCTGTTATTGTTGTTTCCCCCTCTGCCTCTGGGGGAAAAATCACCACGTGTGTCAGGCAAGGGTCCCTGGGATTTTTGGGACCACATCTTTTCACTCTTCTGACCCTTGGGATAAGGTCTGGAAGGAGTGGAAAACAGACTCCCATGGCAGAGAGAGTCTTGCCTTCCTGCTCTCACCTGGTTAACGTGTCTTTCACCTGAGGCCCAAAGATAAAAGAGCCATCAAAGGGAGTACTGGTGAAGGACGCTCAAAAGGGTTCTGCAAATTGACACAGCTGCATCCAAGCATGTCTCCTGAGAGCCATGCCAGTCCCTGCAGCTCTGCTCACTCCATTGGCTGCATAGGAAATCAGCCTCATGGAGGAGTTAACTATGGAATTAAGAGTCGCAAGTTGAGAAGCTACTTTGGCTGGTGCTCCCTCAGCTGTAGGATCTTGAAGGGTAACTCCAAGCTCTTTCAGGAGATCCCTTTGAAGACATGTAAAATGGCATAGATAATTCAGGGACCTCATTGAAAAGGTCGCTGAAGCAAACATTCACTTTCCATATCTGTCCATCGTCTGAGACTCTTTGTTTGGAGGATGAACAGATGAAGAGGTCTCTGCTAACTATTTCTTGGTGGCTGTTGTTACCACCATGGCATCAACGGGCACACCTTTGGAGAAGAATTGCTTGTCCTAGGGGGCTGTAATGAATTTATTTGGTCTCCTTGGAGTAGATTCCACAGAAATCTGGAGCTGACCAAGCCTTTCGAGCCACTACAGACATGATTTGATTGAAAGGAGGAGATACCCAGGAGGTGGAAGGTCGGGAACCAAATGCGTCCATGTATAGATTCATCCTGGGTAGGGGCTAGGGAAGTCCAGTCCCTTCTCTGCCTAAGCATTTCAAGGATGTCTGAAAAGGAAACATCTTCAGAGGGTGACCTTGGGGACCCTTCCGATTCATCCATGTCTGTATCTGAAGTGACAGACTCAGGAGAGTCTATGTGCTTCCTCTTGCACTTCTTCTTCCAGGGAGGCTCCTCCAAGTGATGAGGGGAAGCTTCGGAAGAAGAGGGATCACCCAATGGGGTGTCCTGCAGCATAGGTTCCCTATGCTTGGGGTCTGGATGAGGAGTAGAGGTTGGCACAGACACCACGGGGGGAGGAGCCGATGGAGCTGGCAGTAGAGCTGTCTCGGGGGACAGCACACTCTGCATAACCTCATAGGTGTCCCGACCTCTAGGAAGTGAAAGCTCCGGCTCTGAAGAAACAGGAGTCTTTCTCCGCATTGAGGGTGATGGCTCCGAGGCTGATGCTGGAGCTGAGCTCATTTGCGCTGAAGCTCCAAGGGGGAGAATGGGGCCGGACAAGGGTCCGATGCCACTCCTCCCCTCAGAGCCGACGAGAGAGCCTCGACACCCATATCCCTCGATACAAGGTACAATTGAGGTAATCGGAGCCAATGACGGAACCAAAGGAGAAATGATGATCGGCACTGACAGTTCTATTGCCTGTGGATCCATTGTCTCCGGCTCCAAGCTAAAAGTAGTCGGAAGAGGAATACAAATAGAGGTGGTTGGAGCCGATACCTGTTGAGGTGGGCTGGACAGAATTTTTTCCATTGCCTGTGACTTAAGCAACCTACTTACTACTCTCACCACATCATGATCCAATAATCTAGAGGATCGAGAGGAGTGGGAAGAATGATGAGTCTCAGTCTATAATCAAATCTCCTTGACAGGGGGTCCTGTATTGGGGTGTTTTTCATGTGGTCACTGTGCTTATTGCATGCGGATTTCTAATACTCGTGAATTCACTAGCAAAAACACTTCTGAGGTTTTTGAAATAAAGATGTGGGCTAATTGCAGCACCAAGTGGGTCATCTATTTGGTGACCTGTACTTGTTCCGCATTTTATGTGGGGCAGACTTCTCGAGCTTTTCGCTTGAGAATTTGTGAACATCTTAGTGGTATTAAAAATAAACGTCCCAATAATGCCCTATTTAAACATACTTTGAAACATACTACTGCTTCTTTTAAATTTGTGATTATTGACCATATTAATGGAATTTGTAAAGACAAAGACAGTTGGCATGAGTTGCTCAACTTTAAAGAAAAGAAATGGATAGTAAAACTGGGAGCTTTGTTTCCACCTGGTCTCAATGATCAATTTTAATTTAATGACTAATTATCATCATTGATTGTTTCATTGTTGTGATTGGTTATGTTGCTAATTACCAGGTGTATATTTATACATGTATATACTGAGTTGCTGTTGTTTGTTTGATTTTTCTGTTTGTGTCCACTGAAGAAGGCTATTTTTGAGCCGAAACCGGTTTGGATATATTTTGATATTCATCTATTTTGATAACCCACTAGATTTTTCCTTTGGGTCAATAAATGATTGTTAACACCTTCCTCACTTGCTGGCTTCGTTTTGTGGATTCTTGCCTTCCTTGCCGTGCAAGAGGTTTCACGAGCATCTGTTTGTTTGTGACTTACAATGTGTAACAGGCCTGGTTGTAAGACTAGAAAGAAAGTTTGAGAGCCAGTTATACTGCTGTCATTTCCCTGACATTAATGTGTTACTTTTGAAGTGCAGGGTCTCAATGTTGATGTATCCTGAAGCCTCTGAATTCTGCTCCCCACCCTAAATCTGATGCATCTGTGTGCATGGTTTGAGTGATAGAGATAATTGGAGTGGGATGCCCTCCTTCTGTTAAACCTGCTGATATCCATCACTTTACTTCTGTTTTTAGGCAGGGCAGGAGGGGGAAAAGCTTGTCTAGTGAATGGTGGCTTTGAGACCATACATTTTTTAAGTACCATTGGAATTTTATCATGTGCATCCTGGCTAATGAGAGCATGGGAATGGTTGCTGACCTGAGACCTAGTTTTTGCAGAAATTGTCTTGCAGAGAGATGTGATTTCGTAAGTAGGCCTTGAAACTGGCTGGAGAGAGTTTTCTTTTTGCCCAGTGGGAGAAAGGATCTCATCAAGTTTGTTCTTATCTTGCAGCCTATGAAAACTTTGATCTGCTGAGGAAGAAGTGAGGACTTCTGGAGGTTGATAATGAAGCCCAAGTTATGGAGGACAGTCATTGTGAATGTGAGATGGTTTTGCAGGGTGGAATAAGAATGTCATCCAGGTAAGGATAGATTTGGAGTCCCATGGTTCTGCAATAGGCAATGGCTGGGGACAGGCACTTTGTAAATACTCTGGGAGCAGTAGACAACCAAAGGGAAAGGCTGTAAACTGAAAGTGTGAAGAATGTCCAGTGAAGTGCAGAAACCTCCTGTGGGAGGGTCTGATAGGGATGTGCAGGTAGGCATCCTTTAGTTCCATGGTGAACATGAAGGCCATGAGTGGAATGAGAGGTAGCAAGGTTTGTAGGGAGAGCATCCTGAAGGATGGAACCTTTAGGAACAGGTTTAGATTGGATAAGTCCAGGATTGGCCTTCAAAGACCATCCTTTTTGGAGACTAGGAAAAGGTGGGAATAGAAGCCTTTTCCTTCCTCTCATGAGGGAACTGGCTCTATAGTTTCTAGCGTCAGGAGTTCTTTCAGTATGGCAGTGATAAGTGTAGCTGATTTCTTGGAGGGAAGGGAATTCTTTTTGGCCTTGGCTTTTCCTTCCAAGATAGAAAATATCATTTTTGGATGATGGAGAGCACCCAAGTATATGAGGTAATTGTTTTCCAGAAGGGAAGGCACTGGGTAAGGTGGGCGGACAGAGGGGGTTGATTCAGGCAGTGACGCTGAGGTGGGACCTCCTCAATCAGGAAAGGGCTGCTTGGCAGGTCCCTGGGAATTAGGGGGTCTGGAGTAAGGCAATCTCCTGGACCCTTTATGATGTCTAGAGGAAGAAGGGCGAGATGCAGATGGAGTTCTTCTTACAAAAGAAGTCTTGGCAGGGTAGTTCCTGTAGTATCTAGGGAAGGGGGGACGGCAGCAACTGCTTGATGTCTTGAAGTTGTTTACTTTTCTTTTGTAAATTTTTGAAGAGTTCTGCTGAATTTTTACCAAATAAGAGATTGTGGTCTAGAGGAACATCCATTATCTTGGATTTAAAGTCATCTGGAAGAGGTTGGAGGCTTAGCCAGGGATGTCTACATAAGACAGATGCGGATGCAGCAGACCTGGCAGATGCTTCTGCTGCATCATAGCTGCACTTAATCGAGTGTCTGGCTACTTGAGTAGCTAAAGACAGTTTATATGCAATGTCATTTTTAGTGGGACAGTCAGGGGTAGAAGCTAGCAAGGTGGAGGCCTGGGGCACAAGGACTAAGGCATATTTTACCAAGTGTGTTTGGTAATTAATAGCCCTAAAGGCTAAGGTGGAGGAGGTATATACTTTTTTACTCATTATGTCCATAGTCTTGCTGTCCTTGTCTGTGGGCAAAAGGGAAGCAGAGAGTAATTACCTAGATTGTCTATCAGGAGACACAGCAATGACTGCAGGGTCAGTCATGGGAGGTTTCACTAGAAACTTCTGTTCATCTGGAACTTTATAAAATCTATCAGGCCTTTTAGGGGTAGGTGGTTGAGAATCTGTGTTCTTGGAGGCTGCATTAAACGCATCCAGAAAGGCTGGTAGAACTGGGGGACCAGCTGAGGGGGAGAGGAATTCTAGCTGTAGAAGCTCAAAATATCTTTTCTGGGTATCTGTCATCAAGGTAGTATCTCACTTGAAGTACTCTTTCATTTTTGTGATAGTTTCCCCAAAGTAAATGTCCTCTGGAGGGGAATCACCCTCAACAGAGTCTTTGTCTGTGGAGTAATAGCCCACAGGAGAAGCAATTTGAGACACATAAGAAACAGATTTTCCAGAAGAGGAGTCGTATTGTTCAGCTTCTTCTTCTCACTGCTGAATAGTGATTAAAGGGAGGGAAAAAGCAGAAGCTGGCCTAGGGCTCAGCAATGGAATGTCTGTAGGAGCAGGGCCTGTAGGCCTAAGGGCCATAAAGGCCTACAGTAAGGAATTGGTGAACCTCTGCCAGTCTGGAGTACCTTGAGACATAGGGCTCAAGTGTTTGTTTTTTTTTGTTTTTTCTTAATTGGTGTTGGTGTAGGAGTTGGCCTAGTAACAGAGGTCTGGCCTGGAGCAGAAGGGGTCTCAGTCGGCCGAGCAAGTACTGGTTCCCCCTCGACGTTGGTTGAGGCTGGCGTCTGAGTCTGCTCCACTGACATGTTCTCTGTAGCTGCAGTAACGGCCTCATCCAGAGGCTCCATCGAAGCTGACAGAAGAATTGGCTGTCCCTCGGCCCCTAAATTGGTAGTTGGCAGGATATCTAATGGCGGAGTGGCAACGGGAGTAGGCCTGGAAACCTTGACCTTCTTCCTCAGTTGTTCAGTTTGGGTGGCGGACTCGGGATCCATTCTGTGAGCAAGGTGTTTCAATCTCTGATTCTCAAGATACAAATTTAAAGTTGCCAGATGGCCATATAGGGTCTTTGGTATGAATGAATGACAAATGGAGTAGGCCTTATGGTCGTGCTCCTCACCTAAGCAAAACATGTACTTGTGTGAATCTTTATGCGGCATCTGACACCCGCAATTACATTTGCTCCTTTTCTCAGACATCGGCTAAATAGCTGAACAAAATCTACAGCAACCAAGCTCAAGTAACAAGAAAAATAAAAACCCCAAAGGGGTAATTAATCTTATTTGAAGTCTTCGGACTAAGGAGCGAAACGGTCAAAGCATACATCATCTGTGGCTGAAAAGTTCTGAGGTCTGTGCATGCAGACGTCACATTTATAGTCCCTGGTTTATGGCCCTACGTGTGATGTCCTACCCACCTGCAGCAGCCAAGCTTAAGCTTTTGTATAGGAGCTGACATCAGATCACCTGAGGGCTGGAAATCCCCACAGTATGAATACTGCAACACAGGAATAGAAGGACATCTACTTTTATGTTAAGATTTTACACAACTCTACTGTCTATAGAAAATAGGATGGAAAGTTAAGGTTATGCCAACTTCTTTCTTCATTTTAAACTTCATGGGTTTTGGTGTTTAAGAAATAAAGGATAAATTCCTGTTTCTGGGAAACTTCAGAGGACTAGTCAAGATAACAACTAACAAACAATAATTACCATATATAAATGAAGACTGAAGAAATCTAACATCAGGCTCTTGCATGTAATTTATATCTCTGTGCTCTACTGCCAGATCTATATGTATAATGATAAAGGTACCACTGTGTACAACAGGTAGGAGGTGAGGTAGATATAGTACCCTATCTGTAAGAATTGTAATAGCAACCATGCAGGTTAAGTCCAATGGAACACACCTCTGTGTGGCGTGCTAATAGATTCTAGTGATACTTTCTCTTAGTTATGGGGCACAAGGTTTAATCCTGGCCTCCAGATATTGTCTTGGTAGAGTCTGCATGGTCTCACTCTATGAGCTGTGTTTCTCTACAGTTCTTAAACAAATGTAAGGCTGATTTGCCACTCACAACTTTCTCCAAGTCAATACTACTGGGCTCTTCTCCCATTCTTTCCTCTGTAATGGGAATGTTGGCTAATTGGGAATACTCTAGTTAAAATAAAATAAAAATTATATTCCAGAAGTTCATGAAAGTACTGCATTTGTGAAACTTTGTGATTGTGTCGGGGGCTATCTGGTAAAGCAACACTTGGTAAGAAGAAGAAGGAACACAGACTGCACTGTGGTTGGCAATGACTAATGACAACCTTGCACCTTCAGAATAGTTTTCTTTTATGCATATGGAATATGTTGTGTCCCTGTACATGTGTACAGCACCATGCTTAACTTGAGCTTTAATAGCTCATTAATTAGAAATAATGCTTCCTCCTGCTGCATATAACATCATTGTCCAGAAAAAAAAACATAGAAAGGCCATGACTGTGTTGTAAAAGCTGTTATCAGCTATCAGAAATTTGAAAGGATAAGCAGGTACTAGAAAGTAAATTAATGGATACAGAAAAATAACAGCTGGAGGTAGAGAGAGCACCTTTCAGCAAAGGACTGTGTGAAGATACTTGTAAAACATGAATGTCCCAGACTCTAGTGGCAAAACACTCTGATCATATTCAACATCAGAAGCCCTAGCAGCAGGGAAAATAAAATAATGCAGACATCAGATTTTTAGAATGAGAACATTTCTCATTTAATGTACTTTCCCACACTGCCTGCTGCTTCAAGCCCACGTATTGAATAAAAAAAAACACATTGCTTCCAAATGGAGGTCAGGGTTCACTGTTTTACAAAACATAGTACAATCTATCCACTGAGAACCCAGAATTAAACTATGAAACAATTACTCCCTGCTAAAGGTTCTGTAAACTTCCAAACATCCTGTGAGCAAATATTAGCTGAGGAGAGAAAACTGCAGCTATGTGGTCTCTTTGTATCAAATAATTTCACCAACTGGGCACTTAATATATATTTAAAAAATAATGATATAATAGCTCCACATTGCCCAAAGTTTACCACCTGTTATATAAAGAACAAGGCAAAGATTAACTGCTTCTGCTTTCTTCACCTTGACAAAGATGCAAAGTAATGTAACAGACCTAAAAAAAGTTACAGACAAGAAATAAGATCTCCTACCAGAGAATGGTATCAACGTTTTGGCAAAGAGAAAAGAATAAGGGAGTCTTAAGTGAAATTCCTGTTCTGGTATAGTTTTTAGTGGAATCTAAAACAGAAGATACTGTTAAAAAGGGATAATTATTAGGACATATAAAATACTGTATGATAATTATAAAAATCATACAAAGGAGGTTAGAAAAGACTGGGAAGAGAGACTGGAAAAGCTCAGTTTGCTGCTGAGGAACTGCATATGCCACTGTAAAATTCAATTTAGGACTACCTGCTGAAAATATAAATCCAAGAATTCTCCTGCCCTTGACAGCAAAGCAGTGACAGTATATAAAGCATTGTACAATGCTTATCAGAAAACTATTCCAAAAAAGAACTCAAACAATGATACATTTTTTACAGCTGGACCCACTGCCATTCTTGGCCAAAGTTAAATTTTCTCATGCAACAAAGAAAAGACATAGCTGTAAAGCAGCTGACTAAAAACAGCAAAACTTTTTTTAACTGTTGCATCAATCGCATGGAACTCACTCATTCTTAATACAGCAGTGGAATTGGTCATACAGCTACTGCATCAGAGAAATGATTGTATTATAAAATGTTATGTTTCAAATATCTGTTCTTCATACAAAATTTAAAGCACATAATTTTCTATTTATAACTATAACTCATGTCGTCCAATCCAAATTTAAAATCAGTTCAAAAATTAAAGCCAACCATTTCTGAATAAATACTTTGATTACATGTCACTTAGTTATTTCCCTCAAAGTGCAATTTGCTAATTAGGTTCAACATAGGCTATAAAAATAATTCAAACACATAACACAGCAGCTATCTACCATATACACTCAGCCTACAAGAATGTGCTATTAGAAATCACTAAACCACATATGTTCATAAAGCTACCACTCAGAACAGTTTCACGGAGCCTATGAAAACTAAGCATTAGACAAGCATCCGGAAGCTGCAAACTAACCATGCAATCCTGTCAGTAATCTATAATCAGTTTTTTCTGTCATAAACGATCAGTTCTTTGATGTTCTCTACTAATCCTTCTTTTTTAATCAACTTATGACATAGTCAAACATACATTAATAGAAAACAAACCATATGACCATATGTGCTTTTTTATAACTATCATCAGTCCAACATAACATAAATTACTCAGTTCCTGCCTTTTCTTAACTCATTAACACATATGTGAAATGGAATGTCATGACTCTACTAGCCTACATACAATGTTACATTCCAAAGAATTTTCTGGGAAATAAACTTAAAAGCAGAACACAAAGAAATGCAAATATTTTGTGAACAATAAAAAGCTATTAAAATGGTACAGAAAGTATTGCTATCAGTAAAAAGTGTGCTTTGCATTTATAACAATCATCTAATGTTTCACAAACAAATTGTCATATTTTGGAAACCTAGCCATATCTGACAGCAAAACGTTCCTTTCTATGTGCACGGTTACTAAGATATTTACAGAAATATAAAGAATTATGTTTATTTGTATAATTAACAATATAAATAACCCTCAATATCTCTTAAAGATGTGCAATTTGGAGTGCAAATACCAATAACAGTTTTCTTCAACATCATCTAAGGTTTCATATGATGCCATGCAATACTTTGTAAGTTGCTCTCTTTTCAAAGTATTAATTTGATTACTGGCAAATAACTACCAAAATCTCCAGCAGAGTGTACTGTAGTTGCATGTTGATAATGTACTTTTCTTTCTCCCACTAGGGTATTTCTGACTACTCCCATCAATAACATGTAGGTCTCACAGTTATGAAAATATGTAGGTCTCTCAGTTATGAAAATATGAATACAAATATGAAAATATGAATAATAAGGGAAAATCATTCATTAATTCCATCATGGCAGAACTTCTGAGATTAACAGTCTTAGAAAAAATGTATTAATTACACCTTATGCTTTTAATACTGCCTATTTTTAATTTGTGACTTACTTACATAAGGTGAGAGACCCAAAAATGTCTGAATGTCGTAAGTAGCTATGGGTGTTAACTGGAAGAATACAAAATAACACTATGGGTGTGAATGCATTAAACCCCACACCTCTTCCAGAACATTATTCTACATGCATTATTGTTCCACAATTTCCATTTATTTCTACCTCTGTTACAGTATTCAATAATTCAATTATATTTGGCTTTGACTTTTCAGTTCCATTTTCTACTAATGGCCTTTTTTGGTAGCTACCAGAATTATAATCTTTAAGAGGGCCTTGCTATGACTAACAATTCAGAACATGTGTCACAACTCAAAAGAATCATTTTCTTAGTTATACCCATTTGTTCACCCAAATATTACTGATTCAGTAGTCTGTATGGAATTTTTGAAAATAAACCAACTCATTACACTCTCAAAACATATATTTTCCAGTTAACCTCTTTTTTCCCCATCATTCCTCCAACATTTGCCATCTACACATGGAAAACATATTTGGAACCAAACACTTCCAAGAAAAATTCCTAAACCTTCTAGACTTTGTTGCATATTTGGGAGCCATAGAAATGTCCCCCCATTGTACCCTTCTAAATTACTTATCCAATATCCTATGATTCTTATAGTTATTGTGTAATACATTATATGCAGTACTACCCCTTTTTAATGTCAGTCTCTGTTCTAGATTCCACTAAAAAGTCTACCAGGTCTTTCACTTAGGATTTCTCTATCCCTTTCTTTTTGCCTGTACACTAATATCAAGACAGGTAAAGAAGGCAGTCTAAAGCCTGCAGTCCAAATGTCTTCCTAGTCTCATCCCATTCTATATTATTTCCCTCTCTAGTTATTTGCTCCCAATACCTTGGTTCCTTTGCCAGTTTTCCCCAGTACATTCCAGGCTCCTCTTGCCTATTCACTGTACCCCTGCTTGCAGTCATTCTTATCAGGAAAATCTCCTTTCTCCATTCACATGTTGGTTTAGTTTTTGGAATACTTAACACTACTTAATGAATATAATATTCTCTATGGCTGTTGTTATTCTCCTTAATGATCTGCATCCAAAATCTAACTCTCTTCTTATTTTCTGAATCTCCCCAATGCTTCATTATCTCTTTCCACTTTGAATTACAACTTTCTGCTTGTGTTATGTATATGAGCCTGAACTGTATAGCTGTAACATATCCCATCAAATGAGGTCATCTTAAACCATCTTGTTCTATTGAAATGATCAACTTATCCCACATAACCCTTGCCCTTTTAACATCCCAGATAAATTCCTTCAGTCTTTTATTAATTGTTGTTCACAACTTCTTTTGTTGATAAAAATATCCCTTAGCTGTATAAAAGACTAAAGGGAATAAAAACATTTCCACTGCTTGTATCTTACTATCCATAAAGAAGAGCTCCCATTTCCTCAGTTTTTGTACTGTTTTTTGTCTAGTCTCTTCCCAACTATCCTTAGCCACCACAACAGAAGCCTTTTTAATCCATATTCCTAAAGACTTTATTTTATTGTGTCCCCATAAAAAAAGGTATTGCTGAATCAATTTATGGGTGGGTATATGATTATAGCTATAGCCTTTGTTTTACCTTCATTAATTTTATATCTCAAAATGTTTGTCTAAAAATGTTCCACAACGCTAAGATGTCCTTTTCTGGAGTAATAAGGTACAAGTATTATCATCTGTAAATAAAGCCAACTTTTCTTGATTTCCATACCAGTTATATAATTGAACTTCTGATTCCCTTATTTTCTTTGCCAATGGCTGTAAATATAAAGCAAATAACAGAGAGGAAAGAGGGCACCCCTGCCTGCCTCCTCTGTTGAGGCACAACTTAACAGAGAGGGACCCTCCCAATTTAATTCCTACCTCTCTCTGATCCTTTATCTGTGCTCCTAATTAAATATATTATTTAATCTTGAAATGCAAATGCTTCCATTGCCCTACACATAAAATCTCAGCCTACTTTGTCAAATGTTTTCACTGAATTATGACCAAGCAACAGCAATGGTATTGTCTTACATTCTGTTTCCCTCTGGATCATCAGTGTTATATTAAAGTTGTCAAATGTTTTCCTCCCCTCCACAAAACCACACTGATCTAGATTTATCAATTTCTGGTCACACCTTTGCCATTTTTTAGCTGATATAGACATAAACACTTTATAATCATGATCTAAAATTGAAACAGGTCTGTATGAAGTTGGGTCTGATGGATCTTTACAGCCTTTAGGTATTACAGCCACCACCACTTTCTTACAAGATGTCGATGCTTCCCTTCCTTTAAAAATACTGTTAAACAAAACCTTCCAGATCTTTATCACTTTCTACCCTTCTAACTTCCACAGGTATACCAACTGTTCCTGGAGACTTTCCTGCAGATTGGTTATTCATCATCATTTTTATCTCATCTTCTCTTATTTTAACAGTTAATTGTTGAGACTCGTCCATGTCTAACTTTGGTATACTTAAATCTTTGAAAAGAACAACTGAAAACCACCAAGCACGAGTTCCAACAAAAATCAATCGTGAACAAAAGGAACTCAAAAGCAAACACTGTACGATGTTAAAAACAGGTTTAATACAACAAAGCTTTTGAGATAAAACTCTTCCTCAGTGCTTAATACAACATTGATATACATACTTTCTATAGATCGAAAAAGACATTCTAACCAAAACACAGCCATAATAAATTAATCAATCAGTCAATTTATACATTTATACAATGACCTCATTACACACAAGGGATCTCTTCTTAAGAACAGGCTTTATACTCACTGTTTCATTAAGTCCTGAATATGCATCTGCATGAAAATAATTAATCTACTTATACTCCATATTCTCATTATTTAAAATACCCCCCCAAATTATCTTCAACAGTTTTAATAACTTTAAATTTAAAACTATGTGCACCTTACATATTCATGACATGTTTTGCTAAGCCATTGTTTTCAATGTTTCTACGTATATCAGACAGATGTTCAGCTATTCATTCCTTCAACATTCTGTTGGTCTTGCTAACATAGAATGAGGGACATTTCTCACACAAAGCCAAATAAATGACATTCTTTGTCATATATGTGGCATAGGTCTGAAAACAATTTTTTTTAGTAACAAGATGCATACACTCATTGTTCTTTTTTATATATTTATAGAACTGACACACATAGCATGGAACAGTACCCACAGTTACTATCTTATACTTAGGTTGTATCTCCAAATCTTTAAAGCAAAGTTGTTGTCTTAAATTTCTACCCTCTTATATGCAAAACTTGGATACTGCCCTACAATTTCCTTTACATTATCAGATGAACATAATATATATGCCAATTTTGTTTAATAATACTTTTAATCTTACTAGTATGTATATTATACTTTAAACAGTACCTTAGCCTAAACTGGGGGGACATTAGATGAATTCTCTAACATTGCAAGATTATCCAGTTCAGAAAAATATGGTTTAGCTACTCAATTTCTTTCATCTATAGCTTTCTTTTTATTATCATCTAAGATATGTAAATTGTAGTCCCTTTCAAAAAATTCAGTTACTCTGTTTAGAACACTCTTCTGTATCAATGTTCAGTCTGCTTGCTCTTAGGAATTGACTATGGATGATGCCTTTATAAATATGGGAGGGATACATGCTCTTACTATGTAAGTATCTTTATGTTTGTACATCCTTCTATAAATCTTAGTTCCTTTTCAACCCTCTCAAATAAAAACATTAATATCCGAAAAAATTAATATCAGAACTAGAAAAGGAAGGTTTAAAGTTTAGAAAAGTGGTACTAGAATTCAAATACCTGAAAAACTGTTCCAATGTTTCTAAACTACCATGCCAAATCAAAAAAAAGTCACCAACAAAATGTATATAGAACTTAACATAATTATAATATGCACTTATATTGTCAAAGATATATTCTTTCTCCCAAACAGACAATGCTATATTAGTGTACATATTTGCGATGGCCGTGCCCATCGCAACTCCCCTTATCTGATGATATTACTGGTCATTAAACAAAAATACATTATTGCACAAGACTAAACCTAAAAATGAACATAAAGTTTCAACCTTACAACTAGATTTATTAGTTAATCTCCTTAAATGTCGCCTAGCACCTTCTATTCTGCATTCATTCAAGATGACAGTAAATAGTTTACATCTAATGTCACAAAAATAAACTCATCAAAATTAACCTAAACTAATCCTTGTAATAAATTAGATTGTCATGAGTACAGCTCAGTGATAAAAAAGTCGAGTATCTTTAATAAAACTCTTGATAAAAGTCAATGTCGGTTTTAAAGCATGTTCCAAAAATATTGGCATGAATTGTGTAACCCAGGCAAATCCAGAAACAATTGGTCTCAATGGATGTGAAATAGAATTCTTATGACTTTTAGGAAGACCATAAATAACAGGGATAATCGGACATGAAACATTTATAAATATATAGTCATCGAATAATACAGAATTATTAAGTTGTAAATCATAAAGATGAATTTTACATTTATATACCATTTGTTGCATAAATGCATAATTCACAATGCAAAAAGTTTCAGTGTCACCTAAGAGTCTGGTGGGTCTTTACAGTTTTTAGGTATTATAGCCACCACCACTTTCTTCCAATACTATTAAACAAAACCTTCCAGATCTTTATCACATATTTCCCTCCTAACATCCAAATATCCACAGGAATACCATCTACACCTGGAGACTTTCCTGCAGATTGGTTATTCACCATCGTTTTTATCTCATCTTCTCCTGTCTTAACAGTTAATTGTTGAGACTCATCAACCTCTAACCTTGGTATACTTAAATTTTCCATGCATATTTCCATTTGTGTTCTTTCCTGATTTCCACATTTCTCTACTTTATACAAATTTTCATAACATTTCTAAAATATCTCTAATACCTCAACAGAAGCATTGGGTATTTCTATGGGTTCTCTAAGTTTGAGAACAACCATTTCTACTTTCTGTTGCCTAGCTGTGCTAATAGTTTTGTGCTCTGGCATTATTATCAAAAACAGTTTCTAAACTCATGCATATTATCCAGATACTCCTGTATTTTCTCTTTAGCACTCTGCAGTTGAACTTCATACCTCTCAACCTCTTACTGAGCAGCACCTAGACAAATCCAAAATTATAGGGGGGGGGGCAAAGACCCAAATAGTGATGATTTCTAATTATTATTCTTATAAGCTTAGAACGTTGCTAGAATAACAGGTTTTGCTTTAGCATGCATTTTCTAAAGGATATGAAGTCTAAGACTCAAATGTCTGTCATTATTTACATACTTCAAAACTCAATTATTTTCCTGAAAACCACACATTTATGATGAGCAGACCAAAAATATGAAGCAAAAATCTGGACATTCTATGAATATGTGTACAGATGAGTGGTATGAACTTGCGCCTGTTCTTGTTCTGTGAGATACCAATTATTATGCCATACTTTACTTTGTCAGCCCCTCTAAATAATTCCTATTACTTCTTAACCATATCTCTTTTTATTTTATTTCTACCCCATTCTTAAATTCCATTTTCATTTTATCCTCCCCACTAGCAATAACTTATGAAGAAATGTCTACCTTACTTAATAACTCTCAAATTATTTACTGTAACCATTCCTTAATTTACTCTTTCTTTAATATGTAGGTGGGAAAGCACCACTGTCTCATTTATACTTCAATACCCTGCATTTTATCTTAGTTTTTATTGGTGCATGATCTGAGATAGTTATTCGATGTGAGTTAAAGCATTCAATTAAATTCACATGTTCCTGTAAATATAATTTCTGTCTAGTCTAGCCCATTTATTGTACCTTGGAGAATAATATGCAAATTCTAACTGACTTTCTCCTTCTGAATTCACATCTCTCTTCCATTCCCTCTTGACTACTTTAATGACTTGTGAAATCATCATAATGGTAAATGGAGTATTAGAGAGAGCCCGCAGTGGCTGGACTTAACTATAATATTACAGACCCCCCCCACACACACACACACAAACACACTGCTTAACAAACCAGGCTACTGCTCTTTGCTATTCTTTTAAAAGAATAAATTACCTTTAATATCAAGAATATGATGGATTTGCAATGGGAGGACATATATGTGGCTCCAGTAATAATCAGAAAGACCAACCAACACAGCTAAAACTCTAAAACTTAAATGGAAGGTAAGTGATTTCATGGCCTCAAAGGCACTTCATCAGACCAAAGTACAAAATACAATACAAGCAGCGGTTTTATAACACAACCAATTAATAAAAAAGATGACATGATTTCAGTGCTGGTTTTAAAGGCACAACATCATTCAAACCTGATCGTTTGTCAGCTTCAAATTTAATTATCCATTTCATTTCGGCACACTCAGTATTGCTAACAAAATCATCTCCTCTCAGATCTGTATACAAGATTTGCAGAACCATAAACCTAAATACCTGGTCTTTTCCACATGAATCACATTTCACTAGTACATTAGTGGATCTGCCATCATGTATATCATTCAAATGCTCAAGTACACGTTCTTTCAATGATCTGTTCACTTTCTTTATATAGAAGCATAAACAGACAAAGCAATATGCTAAATACACCAACTTAGTGCTTCTACAGTCAGTATACAACTTAGGTATATAGCTAACACCGGAATCAGGATGAATTAAGTAATCCTGCATTAAAGTTTTAGAGTGTTAGCTGTGTTGGTCGGGCTCTCTGATTATTTATTGGAATTATTGTTTTGGGTTGGACCTACCTTTATCCATGTTGTTATCATGTTCTTTTACATGTTTTTGTATATATATAGATATATACACGCACATGCACACAAAACACACACACACACACACACACACACACATATATATATATATATATATATATATATATATGTAAGTATATATGGGTCTGCTTCTGATTGTTGAAAACTCTCTTTCTCGACAACCAGAAGATCAAACCCATTTAAGCGAAAGTGCACTACATCGAAAGTGCACTTTCGCAAAAGCCAGTTCTGGGAAGCGCATTACAGTGGGGATAAGGAAATATATCCTTTTCCCCACTGTAGATGATCTCGAAGTTAGTATATTTAAGTAGGGGGGTGTGGGGGATGCACAGGGGCAAAGTACTGTTTAAAGCAGTTTTGTTTTGTTTTTTCCCAGTTCAGAAAACCGGCTTTTGCGAAAGTGCAAGATTGTGAGATTTTCGATCAAGCAACATAATGGCTCCCAAGTATGCAACAAAGTCCAGAAGGTTTACAATACTTGCTTGAATTGTCCACATAGGTATTTTTATACCCCCAAACAGACTTCAAATATTTTTTCTTTGGGCAGATAATAAATGTTGGAGGTGTGATGGGGAAGAAAGAAATAACTAGGAACATGTGTTTGGGGGTTATTAAACACATGGTTTATGTGATGGCTTCTCAACTGGAGGACATCAAGGAATATAAAGATTTAGGAATGCTGATTACTTCAAATTTTTCTTTTAAATCTCATTCTGAGTTCATAGTAGCCAGAGCTACTAACTTGTTAAGAAAACTATCAACGAGGGATAGAAGTTTATTAACATTAGTATTCAAAACTTATATCAGACCTCTCCTGGAATACAATAATTCCTTATTTCTGTGCCTATACAAGAAGACAGCTGAGAAGGATGGAGTTCAGAAGAAATTTGGAAAAAAGTTACAAGGCAGAAGAACATAGGATATGGATCACAATGTGAGACATTAAAATTAGTTAGTGTCTGTTATAGGTATAGCCAGGCTAAATTAATCTAAATATAACATTTTTATGATCTAATTCTGCAAATCATGTTCAGTTTAGGGATTAATACCTGCAGTAAATGCATAAGCATTACAATATGCAGTTTATAATGAAAATGGGCAATTAAAAACCAAAGAATGACATCCCACTTAATATTAAACAATATAAGAGCTTGGAAACTTTTAAGAAAAATTTTGATATATGGGCTGGTTGAAAGGCTTATATACCATATTTGGAGGAATCAACATTTCTTGATGGCTGATCAGCCTAAAATTTTGTCTTTGAATTTATGAATGTAAGAGTGTAATGAGTTGACGTATTTTAAAAATTCCCTACAGAGTACTCTGTCAGAAATATTAGGTGAGCAAATGGTTGTAACTAGGGATATGATTTTTTTTATCTGGGACAGGATCTGAATTGCCTAGACACAGTGAGGTCTTATTAAGTTTTATTATGTTAGCTGCTAAAAAAAGCAGTTACTAGAAGATGGAAGTCAAAGTCTGAACCAACTGTATTTGAAGTATTGAATATTATAAAAGATATGGGAGAACTGGTCGAGGGATCTTTACAAAAGGGAAGGAAGAATTTACATAGAAATAAATGGAAATTGTGGGAATGCAGAGTACTGTTCAGGAGGAGGACTAAGGCTCATCAGTGTATATAATATTGGACTGATGATAATTACAAAAGATATGTAACACATAATACAGGTAAACATAAAAAATGTTAATATAGTGTCTTTTCTTTTCTGTGAATGTATGTTTGCCTATGTCTTAAGTGATAATAAGTGATAATCTAATAAACATGTTGAAAATATGATGGATTCAAATTATAATACAAGCCCTTAACCTGGATGAAGATAATAATGGAAGTTTTCATATGATTAGCAATTGTTTTGACTTCTTGCACTCTGTAGAAGGTGTATTTTTCATTAAATAAAATACAAAAGAAGCAAACACTAAGAAAAACTGATAAGCAGTTACAATACCAATCAAAATGCTTAGAAAAATAGGTGTAAAAATTTTACAGTGCAAAACACACATGGCCTCTCTGTTAATGTTGTGTTTTAGCATATGCATACAAAAATTTTTAACTACCGTTGTATTCTTAAGACTATTTTATATCTTATGTTTTAATTTCTATCCGTATGACAGGAATAGCCCTGGCCATGTATGCAGTGACATTTCTTTAAGGAAGTGATCCAAAAAGTGAACACCTAAAAGGCTCCACTCCACAAGGAAGCAAATCTATGGAATGACATCCTATTTAAAACAGATACTCCAACTTTATGCCCTTAATATTTAGAAGGGACTGAAGAATTAACTTTAAGTAAAAATGTTTTTGTTCTTATTAGTTTTGCACAAAAAATTACAAGATATAAATTGCATGTTATATTTGAATATTTTGTTACAGACTAAAAAAAACAGCAAAAAAAAAAAATCCCAGAATCTTTATTCTAAACTTAAAGTTCAGCTACAATGGCATAAATACGGGTACACACACCCCACACCTCAAATAATGTTTTAAATCCTAACAGTAAAGCAGCAATCTTTCTATTCTCTCCATCTCGGTTCTCTATACAGGATCAGCTTTAACAAAACATCACTGCAGACTCTGAGGATATTAACAAACAGAAAGACTTAAAATGGCTGCACACTGACTAGCAGGTTGAGAAGAGCTCTATCAGTATGAAAACTTAATTTTCTAGAAAGCTGGTAAAATCTATAAATTTGGGTAGCACTCAGTTACTGGCTAGTAATTATACTATCTGGATGCCAGCAAAGAAGAAATTTGAAGAAAGTAAGAGAACATCAAGTAGAAAAGGAGAAGAAAAAAAATCTGTCTGGGAAGAATCTTGAACTGAACAGTAAAAAAGCAGTTCATATTTCAGTTTTGGTAGCTGGACAGTAATTTGTAGGGAAGAATCAGTCAAATGCTCTCAAAGGTGGTTAAAATAAGTGAAACACTGAAGGAATACAACAAATCAAATAACAAAAGGCAGCAATAGAATAGAAAATATAACTAGCTATTCAAATGAACTGATAACATTGCAAAAATCCAAGGTTAAAATTACAAAAAGGTTGACTGAGCATGAGGATTCTCAGGAAGAGCTGTTTCAAAAAAATAGTTAAGTTAGAAGGAAGATCATACAGAGAAAACCCAATATTTTCTGCCCTGCCTGAAGAACTGGAAGGAACAGACTTCAATAATTTTATGGAAGTATAGATAAGCAAATTGACTGGCAATCCACAGCAAGATTTAACTGATAGGGCTCATTGTGTGTCTGCTCAAACTTTGGTTATGAACAAACAGCCAAGGCATATATTAGTAAAGATGCAAACACACCAATAAAAAGAACTGTACCTGACAAAACTGTGGAAGAAAGGAAAAGCATTAAAAGCTGGGGACAACAGAGTATTTGTGATAACTGATTGTTACTATACACCAAGTAGAAAAGAAGCAGGTTTATCCAAGCAATCAAGGAATGTTGAGAGGCAGGTGTGAGTTTCAACCTGCTATAACCACCCATCTGCAGAATATTTTTCCTGAAATACCAAATACATGCTTGGATGCAAAACAGGCTACACAGAAAAAAAAACAGAGAGGGTTGGCAAACAAAAGGGAACACTGATTCTCATTCTTAACAGTAAAAAAGCCCACAGGGAGACTTTACCAGAGACACATTTTCCATTGGTTCAAAGGAAATTATTTAAGTGACAGAAAAAAAGCACAGAAACTGATTAAAAGAATCAGGAGTACTTTGGACTTGAACCAGTTACTGGCATTGGAAGACTGAGATGAATAGGAAGAAGACCAAAAACTCTGTGAATTTAGTGAATAACTGAGAAACTGTAAAGCATCAACCCCATCAGATACAGAATTAAACATGTGAAATGTGGTTTTGCAGGAAGTGTTAGAGAAATTATGTCAATTTTTGTTAAAATGGTGGATAGACTGTAAAACAGATGCCCCAACTTTATGTTCTTAATATTTATGACATTGCAAGGACTGAAGCATTAACTTTAAGTAAAACAGCTTTGTTCTTTTTAGTTTTGCATAAAAATGGCAAGATATAATTTGCATGTTATAGTTTAAAACATTTTATCTATAGGGTATAGTCCGAGGGTATTTTAAATGTAAGGTGAGTGATTTTTCTGAGTAACTGTAGAATATTTTAAAGATATTAGGACAAGGAAGTAGTTTTTCTTAGTTGTAATGTATACATCATTTAAAGTTTAACAATGCAGGAATGGCTGGAAAGATGCACGTTAAAGTTAACACAATGCTGTGATACTGGGCTGCTGGGGAAGGAGGTATAAATGTTTATTGATTACATTATATTTAGAAATAAGACAATCATATCTAATTTTTACAGGGGTGGAAGTTTAGACTAATGCCATTGGCTTACACTACAAAAAGGACGTTATGTACTCACCATAATGTCCCATGTGTGTTGTCCATATTCTCCTTCACTCTTACCAGGATGGGGGTTCAGATTCGATCCTTGGATCTGACTCAGCCTTATATACAAGCTCCAGGTCTTCCACTAGCTTGTGGCTAAACCCTATTCCAGCATGCACTAGGAAAGCTCCCCAGATCTTGTTTGCAGTTATAATAACAGAATACAAAATAAAGGCAGTTTAATAACTTAGCAATAAAGAAGGTCAGAGAATAATGATATCCAATTGTGCCAATTCGGATTTCCAGGAGTAAAAAGGCTGGGAGAAGGAGGGTGGGATGTAAGAATGAAGGATGTGATGGACAACTGACATGGAATATTATGTTGAGTACATAACTTCTTTATGTGTTGTTATCCTAGCTCGCCTTCATTCTTACCAGGATGGAACAGAGTCCCTAACACCATCTTTCTTGGGTGGCTCAAGGGAGAATATTCTTCAGAATCATGGAACCAAATGAGGCCCTGTTCCTGGAGGCCAAATCGACTTTGTAATGAGTGATACAGGTATGTGGTCTTACCCATGTTGCTGCAGCAGAAACGGTATCAATTGGTAGTCAAACCAGTAAGGCAGAAGAGGCTGTAATGGCTCTTGTAGAGTGGGCTTTAACTCTATGGGGAAGATCTCTGTTTTGAGATTTATAAACGAAGGTTATGCAGTCTGTAAGCCATTTTGAAAGTGCCACTTTAGAGACTAGAGTACCTTTCTTTGAATCTGAACAAGATATAAACAGTTGGTCAGATTTTCTGAAGTCCTTAGTCCTGTGTAAGGAGAAATGTAATTGTCTTTGCACATCAAGTTGGTGTAACATGTATTCTGCCTTATTCTCGTAATTTGGATAAAAGACTGGCAGCTCTATGGATTGGTTCAAATTTGATTCTGAACATACTTTTGGCAAAAAGGAAGGATTTGTTCATAAGGAGATCCTGTCTCTATGGAATAGCAAGTAGGGGGCACTTTATTGACAAGGCTTGCAGCTCTGACACTCATCTGGCAGATGTAATTGGCATCAGGAGAATAGTTTTCCAAGTCAAGAATTTGAGTTTGGAAGATGATGCTGGCTCGAATGGGGGAAAAACGAAATGAAATAAGACAAGATTTAAATCCCATGGTGCTGGAGGGTCTTTGATAGGTGATCTTAATAATAAGGCACCTTTAAAAAAGGCTTTGCATCATCTGTTAGACATAATATTGAGATCTGATTCACCTAAATGGAAATTGGATATTGCTGCTAGCTGAGCTCTAATGGTAGCTGTGGCTACAACTTTATCAAATAGCTTTACTAAGAATTCTAATATGGAATTTACTGGGGCAGAAAACGGGTCAATATGGTTATGAGAAGCCCATAATGAGCATCTTTTCCATTTGCTTCTATATATCTTTCTCATGAAGCCTTATGGGAAGATATTAGGATGTGTTTAACTGATGAAGAGAGGCAAGGAAACCTGGCTATGGTTGGAATCGGAGCAGCCAAGCTGTCAATTTGAGAGTTTGAAGGGAAGGATGGAGTGTTCCTGATGCATGAGTCAGAAGATCTGGGACTTGTTCCAAAATCCAAGGCTCCTCTTGAAGATGAGACCACCTGAAGGGGAACCAGATTTGACAAGCCCAATATGGGGCAATGAGTATCAAGTCCTTTCCCAAGCAACTGGATTTCTGTAGAATTTTGGGTATTAATGGGAAGGGAGGAAAGGCACAGAGGAGGCCCAAGGGCCAATTGTGAACAAATGCATCCCTTCCTGACTCCCCCAGAGGGTGGATAAGGGCAAACTAGCTGCTGCATTTGGCATTTATGGATGTCACAAAAAGGTCGCAGCAAGGCTGGCCCCATTTGTGGAAAAACTTTTCTGCTACTTCCTGTTTGAGGGACCACTTGTGAAGCATCAGAATTCCTCTGTTGACTCTTTCTGCTATCACATTGCATTTCCCTGGGATGTGCATTGTTATCAGAAAGCATTTGAAGAGGTATCTCACTGCCATACTCTGGTTCCTCCTTGTTTGTGTTTATACCAAAAAACTGACATGTTGTCTGTCTGTACTGCAATACTTCTCAGTGGAAGAGAGTCCTGGAATATTTGCAACACCAACAGCACTGCTTTCATCTCTAGGACATTGATGTGTAAATGGGCCTCATGATCCTGCCAAGTGTTCTGGACTGTCTTTCCCAGATAATGCCACCCACCCTATCTGAGAGGCATCCATAGTCACTGTGGCTAATGGTTGGGGAAGTACAAATGATCGACCTAGCATCACGTGAGTGGAGTAAAGCCACCAATGAAGGTCTTTTTTGCAAGATTCCATTATCAACATTTTGTGGGACATAGGCAGTTCCTGCATCAACCATTGAATGGACAGTAGCCACTGGAGAATTCTCATGCCCAGACATGCTATGGGATCAAGGTTATTGCTGCTGCCATAGTCCCCAAGACTTTTAGGACGGTCCTTGCTTGTGCTTTTTTCTTTTTAAGAAGATTTAAAACCTGATATCGTAGAACTTGCACTCTGTCTGGAGGACGTTTGGCGATTATCCTTGTTGTATTCAATTCTGCTCCTATAGAAATGACATGGTGAGAAGGCAGCAAGGCAGATTTCTTGTAGTTTATTGTAATTGCTAGGTGACAGCAAAACTGCAAGGTGGTGTTTCTCGCTCTTATTATTAGATGGTCGGTGGTGGCAGTTAGGAGCCAGTTGTCTAAATATGGAAACACCCAGGATCCTAGGCGGCTCAAGTGAGCCGCAACTGCTGCCATACATTTGGTGAACGGTCTGGAGGCTGCAGTGAGGCCAAATGGCAGAGATCAAAACTGGTAGTGACTGGCTCCTAGCTGAAAGTGCAGGTGTCTCCTGGATCACCTGTCCATTCTTACATAGCAGTATGCATCCTGGAGGTCTATCGAACACATCCAATCATCTTGTCCCAGAAAAGGGAGTATTGACTGCAGTGTTACCATCCAGAACTTGGACTTTCTTACAGATTTGTTCAGGTTGCTGAGATCCAGAATTGGTCTCCAGTCCCCTGTTTTCTTTGGAACTAAAAAGAATCTTGAGCAAGTTCCTGATCCTGTTTGCTCTGTGGGGACTGTTTGGATGACTCTTTATCTAGCAAACATTTGAATTTTAAGTGTTGCCTGTTCCCTTTGACTGGGTGGAATATCTGGGATCTTTTTTATGTTTGGCACGGGGAAGGAAAAGGGGTATGGAGTAACCTCTGGATATAATGCTTTGTACCCACTTGTCTTTTGTTATTCATAGATAGGCTTCTGGGCAGAAAGATAAGCAACCCCTGACTGCCTCCAGAGATGGACAGGTGGACCTCCCTTCAGGAACACGGAAATGGCTTACCAAAGAAATATTCTCTGTCACCCTGAGTCTGCGGACCCCCCCCCCCTCTGCTGCATGGTTGGCGTCTTCCATTACTACTTCCCCCTCTGCCCCTGGGGGAAGATTCACCACATGTGTCCTGAAAAGGTCTCTGAGATTTTTGAAACCACATTTTTTCACTTCCTTTCTGACCTTTGGGATATGGTCTGATAGGTAGGGAAAAATGGACTCCTAAAGCAGAAAGAATCTTTCCTTCTTGTTCAAACCTGGTTAGTGTGTCCTTGACTTTGGGCCCAAACATAGATGAGCCATTGAATGGGACATTCACAAAAGATGATATAAAGGGTTCTGTGAAGTCATACAAGCACATCCAAGAATTTCTGCTTAGGTAATGTCCTGAACTCGCTGCTCTACTCGCTCCACCTGCTGCATAAGAAAGCAGTCTCATGAAGGAGTTTACCACTGAATTTACAGTAGAGAACTGAAAGGAAACTTTCTCTGCCACCCCTTCAACTACTGAACCTTGGAGAGTATCTCCTAACTCCTTCAAGAGATCTCTGTAATCTAGTAAAGTGGGTCAGGTAATTCAGCGAACTGAGAGCAAAAGTTGCTGAAGAATAAATGCAGTTTCTGTATCTGTCCATTCAGTGAGACTCCTTGTTCGGTGGATAAACAGAAGAAAATGTCTCTGAGAGTTCCTTCTTGGTGGCTGCCTCCACCAACATAGCATCTAGTGGGACTTTCTTAGTTAAAACGTTTTTGTCTGAAGGGGAGGTGATGAACTTATTTGGCCTCCAAGGAACAGGTTTCACCAAATCTGGAGACTCCCATGCCTTTCAAGAAACTAAATCCAGAAGTCTGTCAAAAGGTGGCGACACCTGAGTAGAGGAAGGGTGAGATCCAAAGGAGACCCCTTTGCTCAAGTGTTGATGGACTTCCAGCTGCCTCTGTTTAAGTATTTCTAAGATGTCTCCAAAGGAGACATCATCAGGAGGTGACCATGGGGATCTTTCAGCTTCATCAAGGTCCATTTCTGAAGTGATGGACTCCTCTGGGGAGTCTAAATGCTTCCTCTTACATAACCTCTTTTGAGGGAGGGACCTCTTCAGAGGGGTAATCTTGAGAGGTTTCAGAAGAGTGAGGGGCACCCTATGGGGTATCCTGAGGCCTAGGATCTCTGTGTCCCTGTGGATGTAAGGGTATAGAGGCAGACACTAGTGTCTTTGGGGGGAGAATATACAGAGATGACAGCGGAACTGCCTGTGGGGACAGCACTCTCCTCATCATCTCAAAATCTCCCCACTCCTGATCCGAGGAAATCCCTGGATCCGAAGAAGGGGAAGCCCTCTAACTTAAACAGGCCAAGGGTAAATCAGTTCTTTAATTTAAATGAACTGACTTAAACAATTTTAAAATAGAAAAAAACAAAGGTAAGAATAGCCCTCTAACTAAAACAGGCTATTAAAAGTGTTAGGTGGAGGCCATGATAGGGAAAACAAGGCCTAGCAGAAAATGACAGCCAACAGCAGAAAAATAGGCAGAAGAAAGCAGAAATAACAAACTAGCTTTTTTGAGCAATAATAATTAAGAATAAGCAATTTCCAACAATAGTGATAATGAATCAAGAGTATACTTAGACAGAGCCAGTAGAATGAGCACCCAATCTTGTTTAGCAGCAAACAAGATCTGAGGAACTTTCCTAGTGCATGCTGGGATAGGGTTTAGCCACTAGCTAATGGAAGACCTCAAGCTTGCATATAAGGCTGAGTCAGAGCTGAGGACTGAATCCGAACCCTTATCCTAATAAGAATGAAGGCAAGATAGGACAACAACACATCAAGAGTTTTCTTTAAGCAAATAGGTTTGAAAAATAATACAAAATGATGTAAGGCATGGAAAATGGTTGTTCTTTCTTGCATTTCCAATGTCATTAACTTTACTTTTAAGATTAGTAAATGCTTTAAGTTGGAGACAGGAAGTGTACATTTGCAAACAATTAATCACAAGAGGTTTGAGCACTGTGTGGTAAGTGAAATTTACAAGGTACAATGTCATTATCATTTAAAGGTATATTGGTAAGCAGTTCAGTGAAAATTAAGTAAAGTTTAAAAGTGCTGGAAGTTTATCAGTTATACAAGTAGTTTGCCTGCCCAGCAGCCTTAATACTTTAATAAATTTAATATACCAGTGTACAACTTGGTTAATTTTTTAAAGGTAACTAATGCACTTTTTCTTTGGGCTAAATGTTGATGTTTACTGAAAGCATGCAAGCTTCTTTTCACATCTTGGAAGCAAAGAGAGCTGAGAAAAGAATAGATAACAATCATTGTTACATGGGAATATGGGTACTAATGTGCACTTTAGCATGGGTAACCTTAATTTTAGAATATGCAATGCCTGTGAGCCCAGCTGTTGATTTGGGAAAAATGCTCCCATCAGGAAGGGTAAACATTTTTTTTTTTTGAAAATGGACATAGTTTTGTGTGTTTATTGCAAGTTAAATGGGGTGGAGTTTTTGAAAATCATTTTAAATTTTTGTTTGAGTGTTTATATTGAAGCAAAAAGTTTTGAAAATGTGACATATGTTCAAATGGAGACGAGAAATCTCAACGTCATGAGAGATCAGCCTGACAGACATTAGTGTGTACATGTAAGATAAAAGTTGGAAATACATATTCAAAAGAATTATCATGTATAATAGGAGGGAGAAATAGCTTTCTACCACAATGGCTACTTTGTCCATATTATCATGGAGTGTAAATGGCCTTACATGTATAGATAAAAGCAAAGAGTACCAAATTATATTACGGAGTATAGGGTACAAACAACAATGTAGCTGAAGACACTTGTGGATAGAACTGCACATGTGAATTTAACAAAAGAGATTTCAGGGTGGATAGTCAGCAGACTGTCATGAACAAAGTAACAGGGTAGTAATTCTGATATTTTTATTTATTTTGTTTTACATTTATTAACCAGGGCTGTCTGACTGAGCCAAAAAAAGCCCTTTTTCAGCACAGGCCCAGGGAGAAAAGCTCCACATAGAAAAACTACATATACATTTAGATATTTAGACATGATCAGTATACACATGTATTACAATAGACATGTTTTACAGTGGTATGCAGCACATTAACAGTTACAGTTGAGAGAACAAACAAGAAAATATTAACTAAAAATAAAGGTAATTAATAGATTTGTGGTGTACAGATGAAATTTGGAACATAGGTAGAATACATACATAGTACACAGGTACATACATTGTACATTAGCCAGTGTTTGAAAGTAAGAGTAAAAACTATTATCAAGTACTAAGAGAAAGACAAAACATAGGTACCAGATGAACAGCTTGGTCTTCACCTCAGAGCCAATAGTATGTATAAAACAAACTACAAGAGATAACCCTGAAACTGAATCCAGGGATGAGAAGCTCAGGTTCCCCATTACATATGCAAGTGATGTCAGTCAATTTTGTGATATATTTAGGAAGAACTGGAACATATTATCAGCCACTAAAGAACTTGAAGGCATCATAGACTCTGAACCTCACTTCTCGTTTACAAACAAAAATTCACTTAAAAGGCAGTTATGTTATAAAACCCAAACACGTAAGTCCCTGAACGCATCAGATAGGATATGGACATATATGTGTAGGAACTGCAGAGCTTGTAAGTATATTTTCTCATGTAGCACTTTTGTACATCCACAGTAAAAATTTAGAATTTAATTTAATTTCTATTCAGACTGCAGGACTAGAAATATAGTCTACCTTAGTTTTTGCCAATATTGTAAAGTTTTTTTATGTGGGCAAGACTGACAGAATGCTCAAAGAATGCATTTTAGAACATATGAGGGACATAGTAAACAAAAAGGAGACTAGTGCTCTAACTAAACATGTAGAAGCTGAAGGGATGCACCATGTTTTTAAAAATGTTTAGTTTTAGAAGTACTGGAAGAAAATATCAGAGGGGGTGACATTAGAAACAGAACAGAAGAAGCTGAGCAAAAATGGATTCTGCAATTAAATGCAGACAGACCCCCAGGCATTAATAAAGCTGTTTCTTTGAAACCATTTTTAAAGGCAAGAGCTTTAAAGCACTAACTCCCTTCTACATGGTTCAATAGGCATTCACATTTGAACTTGCATACTGCTTTTAACAGTTTTATGTCTATTTATGTTTTTTTTCCTACTATTTTTAAATTAACTGAATCTTATATAAATATTTAATTGTTTGTCAACTGACTGGTCAGTTTGAAAGTATATATATTAAGGAAGGCATGGTATGTTTTATTAAGTCTGATGAAGTGAATTGGAAAGTCGTGAAAGCGCTCACTTTGTCCATGCAATAAAGAATTTTCCTTCTGCTGTGGCAGTTTGACTTTTTATACATACTATTATCAAGTACTCTAGGTTTAGTATGTGTACCTTATCCACTTTCACTAGCCTGGGGAGCAGTCATGGCACTGCCTACTTTGCTTGAGATGTTGCCTAAAGCGGTTTTTAAAGGAGGCTTTGGACAATGTGTTTTGTATGCTAGTGGGGAGAGAGTTCCATTTTTTAGCCACTGAACTGCTATATAGTGTGTCTCCAAAGCTACTGTAGCTGTTAGTGACTTCTAGTAGTAGTTTGCTTAATGATCAAAGAGGCCTTTTGGCTGAGTGATGTACTAGGTTTGTATTGGGGAGGTAATAGATAGAATGACAGAGGCAGAGCTGATTGTAGATTAGGAGGTTGGGCAGTTCAAGCCAGTGGAGCTGGCTCAAAGCAGTACAGTGATGAGTTCTATAGGAGCAATTTGCAGCAAAGCAGGCAATTCTGTTATAGCAGGCTTCCATTTTGCTTAGTTCAGTTTTGTTGAGATTAGTCAGAATGGGAGATGCATAGAGTAGGGTAGCAAGAAGTTGGGAGCAAGCAACGGCTGATCTTGTGTTGTTGGTAAGAAATGGTTTGATATGGTAGAGTGATCCCAGTTTGGCATGTACTTTTTTTAATAGTTGAGATGACTATCAAATTTTAGGTGGCAGTCTATGGTTATTCCCAATAGCTTAGCCTGTGCCACTGGAGCGATTGGAGTAGCATCTGTGAAGTAGATAGTGAATTGACTGTTATCAGTGTTTTTGTTAGAACTGGTTATAATCATAAGCTGAGTTTTCTTTGGATTGAGCATAAGTTGGGCTTTGGTAAGGTAGTTTTCAACGTCAGAGAGTGCTAGTTGAGTTGTTTGCTGGAGGGTGGAAATGTTTTGTGCTGCACAGATTAAGGTAGTATCATCTGCATACTGAATGATAGATGTATGCTGTGTGGAGGTATGAAGGTGTGAAGATTGTGAATAGTAGTGGTCCTGAGATAGAACCCTGTGGGACTCCTACAGTTATGGGAAGCTGAGGAGAGAGAGAGAATGTTCCCATTTCACAGCTTGGTACCTGTCAGTTAAGTAGCTTTGGAACCAGGTAAGAGTGGAATTTGATAGGCGATATTGGTTTAGTTTGTTTAGCAGGATTTGGTGTGAGACTGTGTCAAATGCTTTGGTCATATCCAAAAAAAGAGTTAACACTTGTAGGCCTTCATTTTTGAGATGGTTTACTATGTCTGTGAAGTACAGGAGGGCTGTAGTAGTACTATGGGCAGGTCTGAAACCATGTTGAGTAGGTGACAGGATGTTGCTGGTTAGAGGATATTTTAGCACCTGGGTATGGATGCATTTTTCTAGGATTTTTGTCAAGGGGATAGTATAGCAATGGGTCTGTAGTTATTAAGTTCAGTGGAGGTCCCACCTTTATGTATGGATGTAACATAGGATATTTTCCAGAGTTTGGGGACATGGTTTTCAACAATCAATCTGTTTATGAGATTGGAGATTGGGATAGCAATAGCATTTGCTGTGAGTTTCAAGAAATAGCTAGGGAGTAGGTCAGCTGCTGTTGATGAGGTTTTTAGTTTGGAGAGCATGCTTTTGATTGAAGGGGTGGAAACTGTTTTGAGGGTAAAGCTTGTATTACTGTTATTTGTGTTGGGGGGGATAGTGAAGTTGGAACTGTCTTGTGATACTAAGGATAGAATTGAGTTCACAAAGTGGGAGTTGAATTCTGTTTCGATGGGAACTTTAGTGTCAGGGGTGGTTGGTTTGGGGGTAGCCTTTTGGGTGGATTTTAGTAGTTGGTTTACATTTTTCCAAAAGTTTGGGGGGTTGTATTGGTATTTAGTTTGTAATGTCATGTAGCAGGATTTTTTTTGTCCAGCCTAATGCATTTTTCTGCACGGTTGCGCAGTTCTTGGTACTTAGTTATGCTTTGTGTTTCTTTGATTTTTTGATAGCAAAGCCAAGCAGTGTCTCCGGACTTGAGGATTTGTTTGTTTCTTTACTGAGCCAGGGATTTGTAGAGGTTCTAACCTTGGTTTTGCGCAATGGAGCGACAGTGTCTAGGTGTTGTAGAAATGTTTTGTTGAAATATGCTACAGCCTTGTCAAGTGGGAGGGTTTTTAGGGGGGTCCAGTCACAGTTACAGAGTAAAGTACTGAGGACCTCAGGAGAGAAATTTTTTTGTGTTTCTAGTGGATTTATAGTTAGTGGTTTTGCATATGCTTGTTCTACTACGTATAAGGTATATTATGTTGTGGTCCCTTAAGGTGTCTGGGAGACTGCCTGTGTGGGGGTACAATGTGGGGCTGTTAATTAGGACCCAGTCAAGGATGGATTCCCTTTTAGATTTTTTACCACATCTAGTTGGAATTTGGACTAGCTGCTGGTAGCTATGGAGATTTATTAGATTACTTGGTGGTTCTGATATACAGGTGAACCAATGTAGTTTGAAATCCCCCAGAATAAGGGTTTCTTGTGAGTATGTGGAAGAACACCAGGACAAGAAGTCTTCAAGGCTAGCAGGTGTATTACCAGGTAGAGTATAAATCACAATTGTGGTGATGACCTTTTTAGGGTGAAGTTGAAGTTGTGAGATAAGTATGTCCCAATTATTGGGGGAGGGACAGGAGTTTGGTATTTGATGTAAAGTTAGGTTGGACTTATAGAGTAAGGCAGTTCCACCCCCTTTACGAAGTGGTCTGTCTTGTCTAATGATATTATAGCAAGTAGGGAGAACTTCTGAGTTAGCTATGTTTTTATTTAGCCAGGTTTCTGTTAAAGCAACTATGTCTGGGGAGTAGTGTGCTATTGTAGCCTGAAGTTCAGGTATTTTATTTTTGATACTTCTAATATTAATATTTAGCATTAAAAGATAGTTGGTTTTGCTGCTGTTGTTGATTTGCCCAGGGATGAAGATAGTGGGTGTACTATGTTCTGACAACTGTGTTGGAGCAGTTTGTGTTGCACAGGATGGATTTGGGTCTGGGTTGGGGTGAATGTCCTCACTTATGGTGAGTCTAGTGTTAAAATGGTGATACAGATGTTGGAATTTGGTGATGAGTGTGAGAAAGTATTGTGTTATTTTGGAGTAGGAATGAGAGCATATGTGTTTAAGTTCTGAATTGGTCTGTTATGTAGTTTTTGAACAATTATGGGCAGATATTATTATAATGTGTGGTGTCTGTATATGAGAGTGCATAATATAGTGTTGTGCTACTAAGTTTAGGGATATTGCTAGAGTGATAACTTGTGGAGTCATAAAGAATTATGAGAAGACAGACTAGACTTAGCTGTGTGATAGTCATGGTTATAAAGTTTAAGTTGGTTCTAGGTGGAGGTTTGGCTAGGAATTATAGGTTTGCACTGTATGTGCATGGGTAAGTAGTGTGGGGTAATGTAATAATACCTAACAGGAATGAGAGTGGTTGGGAGTATTTTGTGGTGGAGCTAGTGGGTGTGTTGTAATGTGATCTTATTTGAGGAGCTGTGATTGGTGGAGGTGATGTGAGGTTGTGCTGTAGGTGTTGTTGCGATTACTATATATATAGGTAGTGAGGGCGGGAGGAAATTGGGGGCAGGGTAGGGGTACAGAGGGAGCCCGAGCGTTAGTGAGGGTGAATGGAGCAGGGCAGAGCCCACCAAGACAAGAGTAATGGGCAGCAAAAAGTGTTACTTTACAAATCTGAATGCTTTAAACAAATTCCTGAGTTCTAATGGCTTACCAGCAAGCAGATTTCAATTGCTGAAGAGCACTTGTGTCCTGGTGGGAGACTAGTATTTTAAAGATGGCTCCATGCTCAGCAGGATTCTAATATAGACTTAGTATTGGGGGAGGGGATAGCACAAGGGGTGTAAACCAGGTGGAATGCAAAGAAACTAGCAAAATCAAAGATGCAATCAGTGGAAATCTATCAGTGAAGGCCTCAGAGGGGGTGAGTAATTCAAACTCTACCTGTAAAATGAAGGAGGGAAGAGACAGCAAAGTTTATTAAGGTTGGGAGTGTGTCTTCACATTGACTTGCTTATAAGTAGCCAGTTTGTGCACAGATTAGAGTAGGGAAATACATTAGCAATGAAGGGGAATGTATAGTGATACAAACTAAGGCAGAAAGCACTGAGAGGGCTGCTTGATGGCAAATTTAATCACAGAGGTCTGAATTAAATGTATACTGTCTACTGGACAGTTAGGATTACTGCACTAGTTGGGGGGCACAAGGCTACAACAGTCAGTTTTATTAGCAAGCTGAGAACTTCTAAGAAACACTGCTAATGTTATAGTTTCACTCTCATAACACATACAAGTAGAATGTCTGGGTGGACTGACCCTACACCTGAGGCTCAAAATGTATATCCTTGTTTGGTTATGCAGTACTTATTCCTTCTTAGACTGTATGGGTGAGGTGGCAGCCGCCGACTGCAGAGTTGCTTGAGTGTGCTCCTGCTCTTGAGGCTCAAAATGTATATCCTTGTTTAGTTTTGCAGCACTGATATAAGATAAGATAAGATATAAGGTAAAAAAAAAACATCAGCAGGCTATCATGGGCAATGAAAAAGGGGTAATATAGATTGCTGGAGGAGTTCCAATGTTGATATTAAAAGGGAAAATAATGGTAGATTTGTGGTAGCGAGGGGGTTACTGGCAGGGGTGGAGGATTGTGCTGGCATAGATTTATATTCTATGTAAAATCACTGTTATGGAGTTTAAGATAATACTGGGACAAGTATCAGCTTTCAGCTGAGATTAATATTATGGTTGGGGAATGGAACCTGGTTTACAATAGTGAGGATTCTAGCTGGAGAAGAGAAAATACAACAAATGATGCTTATTTCTGAAGAAATATATGAGAATAATCTGTATGGGAAATGTGAATCCAGTAGTAGGAAGTTGGAGAATAATATGTAATTCTGAGGTACAATAACCAGTCTAGGCTGCATAGAAGCTATATTTCACAGGAATATGTGTATTTAATTGAAAACTTTGACAGACATCCAATAACTTATTTCAGATCATGCACCAATACAAAATATTTTTCAATTAATTTAGTCTCTGTTGATTTGTCAGTCACACTAGGCAGTCCTTTCTCCAGGAGAGACCTGTGGTAGTATTCATACAGACTAGAGGAAATTTGACCAGAGCACTGAGGAACTTCCTCTACTCTTTTTTACAATAAGTGCCATGGGTTCTTTTACATTCACCTGAGCTACCACCAACTCAAGTAATATGGGACCTCAACTTAATGTCTCATCCAAAAGTCAGCATACTCATGCTGTATTGCAGTGCCAGTATTGCAATATTAATCCAAGTCCCTGGTGCAGGAATATAACCCACAGCCTTCTGATCTTCCAGCACCAAAGGTGAGTGTGCTACCTTTTAAGCAATGACACTGGCTAAAATGCCACCGTCAGAAGAGATAACATAAAGGTGCAGGGTATTGAAGTAAAATGAGACACTGACACTTTCCTAATTCCTTTTTAAAACAGGAGGAATTTAAGGATTGGGTAGTAGAAATGACTTGGGAAATAAACATAGTTTCAGAAGGGGATAGCTAAGTGAGTGGGGTTAAATGAAAATATAGTTGGAAAACATGGTAGAAATAAGAGACAAATGCAAAGGAAGTAATGAGCATTATTATTCTTTTGTTTCTTCACACTGAAATTATTACACCGCTCTGCTTCAAAAAGGATTTGTCAGCACTTGTATATACTCTCATAATCCTCCTTTTCTTTTTTTGACCTACATGTTTAAGTCTGCATAAAGAAGTAGAAGATTTTTACCCTTTGGTCATTTTGTTTGAGCAAATAGATTTGGCTGTTATATCATGTACAAAATTATAGTCTTCACCAGCCAGTGGTCTAGGTCAATTATTTTTAATCAGTTCAGAAGATTTATAGATCATTACCATATCACTTTTGTAAAATATGCGTATTCATTTTAACTTAAAATGACCTAAAAGTGAGCAAAGCTCCATGATGCCTCTAACCATATGTTTTATTAAGGAAATTAAGGAGTTTAGATTTTCTTTTGCTAATATTCAGTAATACGTGTTAGATACTGTGAAAGGGTAGATGATGCAAATGCATGCCGCAGTAACGGAAAAGTGAGTAACAATTAGGACAAGTATTTTTTGTATTATATTGAAAGTTGTGAATTTAAATACCCATTCCATTAGCAACAGCAGCCTAAATAATCCCACCTAAAAAATGAAAGACTTTTCTACCAGAATAAAGAGCTGACATGTTATATCTATAAATTATATCTCACAAGATAATATTTTGCAATGGACGAATAAAAATAAAAGATTACAAGAATCTACAAACAACATATTTTTAATGTTAGAAACTGGACCTTAAAGAATGGAGGACTGCAATACTTTTAATAGGACAATAAGGCCAAGAACATCGAAATCTATAGAAAAGACCATCCTAGAAAGTTATGTGCATAATAGGAAATTAGAAGTTATGTACCTACCATAACGTTCCATGTTAGTTGTCTTCTCTCGCCTTCTTTCTTGCTGGATGGGTTCGGAGCCGATCCTCGGCTCCGACTCGGCACTTGCTTTAGCTCGAGAACTCCTTTTACCAGCTCGAGGCAACCCTATATCCCATGATGCAAGGTGGAACTACCTCAGATCTCATTTGGCAGCTAACTTACCCTGCTAAAGATTATCCTAACAGAATTAGGAACAATGGTTCCTAAAAGAAGTCCTCATAACAATGATCCGGAGGAAACAATCTAATAGGAACTCTTCAAGATCTGTCCAGGCCAGGGGGAAGGAGGGAGGGACGCAAGAAAGAAGGCGAGAGAAGACAACTAACATGGAACGTTATGGTAGGTACATAACTTCTAAATGTTAAGTTGTCAATCTCGCCTTCATTCTTGCTGGATGGGACCGTGTCCCTAGCACCTGTATCCCGGGTGGCTCAATGGAACAGACTCTTGAGAACTGTGGAACCAAAACTGGCCCTATCTCTGGAGGCCAAATCCAACTTGTAATGAGAGACAAAGGTATGAGGTGTGGCCCAAGTAGCTGCTGCACAAATGGTATCAATAGGTAGTCTATCCTGAAAGGCTACAGAAGTGGATAGACTCCTGGTCGAGTGTGCTCTTGGCTTAGAAGATAGTTGTTTGCCTCTGAGAGAATACACATAGGAAATGGTGGAAGTCAACCATCTGGATAAGGTCACTTTAGAAAGTGGAAGACCTATCCTGTTTTCTGCATAGGAGACAAACAATTGGTCCGATTTTCTAATTTGTTTAGTTCTATGCAAGTAGTACCTGAGCTGACGATGGACATCCAAAAAATGCAGTTTCTGTTCAGCTCTGTCAGAATAGTTAGGGAAAAAGACTGGTAGATCTATAGATTGGTTAATATTGGTTTGAGATACAACCTTGGGGAGAAAGGAAGGGTTAGTTCTTAACGATACCCTGTCCTTATGAAAAACCAAATAAGGTGAACAAATACAGAGAGCTTGAATCTTGGAAACCCTTCTTGCAGAAGTGACAGCCAGTAAAAATATAGTTTTCCACATCAATAACTTCAAAGAACATGAAGCAGACGGTTCGAAAAGAGGTAGTATCAAGGATGCCAACATTAAGTTTAGATCCCATTGCGGAGGAGGATGCTTTATAGGTGGTTTTAGGAGAAAAACTCCTCTCAAAAAGGCCTTGCATAATCTATGAGACATAATGTTATTGTCATGCAAGCCAACATGATACTTGGAAATAGCAGCCAGTTGTACTTTGACTGTAGATGACGAGGATCCTGAATGAAAAACCTCCGCCAGGAAATCTAAAACAGAATGTACGGGAGCAGTGAAAGGATCAATATTCCTGGAGTTTGCCCAAATCGAAAAACGTCGCCACTTGCTAGCATAAATAGTCCTAGTGGACGACTTCAAAGAAGACACTAAAATGTCTCTGACTGAGTCAGAAATCATTGGTAGCCTGGCTAGGGAAGGAAGTGGAGCAACCAAGCAGTGAGGTTGAGAGAATGAATGGCCCGGTGCTGCTAACCCGACTGGTGGATCAAAAGATCCGGAACTGGGTCCAGATGCCAGGGCTGCACCAGAAGGTGACGATGCAGAGACGGAAACCAAATTTGTCGAGGCCAATATGGAGCAATGAGGATCAATTTGGCTCTCAAAACGGTGGCTTTCTGAATGACTTGTGCAATCAATGGAAAGGGAGGAAAAGCATAAAGAAGTCCCCGAGGCCAATCCTGGGTTAGAGAGTCTCTCAGGGGTTGGCCTGGAAGGGAAATAGAGTGAAATAGTCTGGGCACTTGTTGTTTTGAGGGGTAGCGAAAAGATCGCAACAAGGAGTGCCCCACTTTAGAAAAATCTGATCCACTACAGATTGATTGAGAGACCACTCGTGAGGCATCAGAATAGATCTGCTCAGCCTGTCCGCCAATAGGTTGGACCTGCCGGGGATGTGCGTTGCTATCAGAAACCGCTGAGAAGAGATTGCCCATTGCCAAAGTCTGAGAGCTTCTCGACATAACGGATAGGACCTGGTTCCGCCCTGTTTGTTGATGTACCAGACCACGGACATGTTGTCCGTTTGTACTGCAATAGTCCCCGTGGGAAGAAAGTCGTCGAGGGCTTGCAATGTTAAAAGCACTGCTCTCATCTCCAGGACATTTATGTGCAGATGGTATTCTATGGGTTGCCACGTCCCGTGGACCATCCTGCCCTGATAATGCCCCCCCACCCGATCAGAGAGGCATCCGTAGTGACTGTGGCAACTGGAGGAGGGGGAATAAAGGGTCGGCCCTGATGAAGAAGAGGGGAAGATATCCACCAGCCCAGATGAGCCCTGCACGACTGTGTGACTAAGATTTCGTGTCTCATCGGAAGATTGTGGTACGACCACTGCGTGAATAACATCCACTGCAGGAGACGCATGTGGAAGCGAGCCAGTGGAAGAAGAACAATGGCCGCAGCCATTAGACCTAGAACCTTCAGGACAAATCTGGCTTTGATCTTGTTGCTTTGTAACAGAAGCCGAACAAATTTTTGGATGTCCAGAATTCTTTGATCTGTTAGTCTGGCTAACATTTTGACGGTGTTTAATTCTGCACCTATAAAGGTGATAGATTGGCAAGGCAGCAGAGAAGATTTTTCGAAATTTACTGAAATTCCCAATTTCCTGCAAAGCTGTAGGGTGTAGTCTCTGGACTGAAGAAGCTGACACTTGGTGGTGGCGGAAAGGAGCCAGTCGTCCAAATAAGGAAACACCTGGAATCCTAGACGTCTCAGGTGAGCTGTGACCACTGCCATGCATTTGGTAAACACTCTGGGGGCTGAAGTGAGGCCAAAGGGCAGTGCTCTGAATTGGTAATGACTGGTCCCTAGCCTTTGGCGGAGAAACCTTCTGGAGCGTCTGTGAATCTTTATGTGATAGTACGCATCCTGAAGGTCTATAGAGCACATCCAGTTGTCCTTGCCCAGAAAGGGCAGAATGGACTGAAGCGTGACCATCCAGAATCTTGCCTTCTTGACAAATCTGTTCAGATTGCTCAGGTCTAATATTGGTCTCCAATCTCCCGTCCTTTTGGGGACCAAAAAGAATCTTGAGTAGACGCCGGATCCTACTTGGTCTGCCGGCACTGTCTGGACGGCTCTTTTTTCTAGGAGTTTTGAAACCTCCTGTTTTGCCAAATCCCTTTGACCGGGTGAGATGTCTGGAAGGGATTTTTGAGGTACGGGAAACCTTTTGAAGGGGATCTTGTAACCCTCGGATATAATCGACTGTACCCACTTCTCTTGGGATAGGGATTGCCAGGCTACTGGGTACAGTGAAATCCTTCCCCCGACTGCCTCCAAGGGTGGACAGTTGGGCAGCACCTCAGGGATGCTGAAAAGGCTTCTCAGGAAGAGACTCCCTGTTGCCCTGGTTCTGAGGACCCCCCCCTGCCTCTAGGGCGGCGTCTATTATTGTTACCCCCTCTGCCTCTGGGGGTAAACTGACCACGTGTGTCCGGTGTAGCTCCTTGGGCTTTACGGAACCACATCTTCCCACCCTTCTGACCCTTGGGATATGGTCTAGAAGGAGTGGAAAATTGGACTCCAACGGCAGAAAGAGTTTTACCGTCCTGCTCACACCTGGTCAAGGTATCCTTCACCTGAGGTCCGAACAAAGCCGAACCATCAAAGGGGGTATTAGTGAAGGACGCTTTAAAGGGGTCCGCAAAATTACACAGCCGCATCCAGGCTTGGCGTCTAAGAGCAACTCCTGTGCCTGCGGCCCTGCTCGCTCCATCGGCCGCATACGATATGAGCCGCATGGAGGAGTTAGATATGGAATTCAGGATAGCAAGCTGTGAGGCAATCTTTTCCTGAGCCCCAGCAGCAGAAGGATCCTGGACTACTTCACCCAGTTCTTTGAGAATATCTCGTTGAAGCCTGGTGAAGTGACAAAGATAATTCAGCGAACGCATAGCAAAGGTCGCTGAAGAAAACATCCGCTTTCCATACCTGTCCATGGTCCTAGAATCCTTGTTAGGAGGATGGACAGGTACTGAAGGATCCGCCAGTTCCTTCTTAGTGGCAGCCGCCACCACCATAGCATCCACAGAGACACCTTTGGAAAGGAACTGTTTATCCGAAGGGGCCGTGATGAATTTAGATGGTCTTCTGGGGACAGGTTCCACAGAATCTGGAGCCGCCCACGCCTTCCAAGCCACTACCTGCATAAGTGGGTCGAAAGGCGGAGACACCCAGGAGGTGGAGGGTCGGGATCCAAACGCCTCCAGGTATACCGACTCATCCTCGGAGGGGTCAATGGAGGGCCAATTCCCCCTCTGTTTGAGGAGCTCAAGGATGTCTGAAAAGGAGACATCCTCAGAGGGGGACCGTGGGGAACCCTCCGACTCATCTAAGTCGGTATCAGATGTAGTAGACTCAGGGAGTCTGTGTGTTTCCTCTTACGTCCTCTTCGAGGGGTTCCCTGCAGGATCAGGAGAAACCTCGGAAGAGGAGGAAATTCCCAGTGGGGAAACCTGGGGCGATGGATCCCTGGGTCTGTGAGCAAGAGGCTGGCAAGAGGCATCTGCAGGCACTGAAGAGGGAGGAGCTAGAGGGATGGACCGTTGACCAGGCTCAGAGGCCAGGACACTCCTCATCACCTCAAAGGCTCCTCTCCCCGGGAGGCCGGAACATCCCCGCTCCGAAGAAACAGGAATGGCCGGCTCCAAAGAGAGAGAAGGCTCCGAGGCCGATGTCGGCGCCGAGCTTACCAAAGCCGAAGCCCCGAGAGGGAGAGCGGGGTCGGACAAGGGTCCAATGCCACTCGGAGGAGGAAGTTCAAGGATTGGGGCTATAGCCGAAGTCTGATGAGACGGGCTATGGAGCATTTGGGCCAGTGCCTGAGACTTCAACAGCCTGCTTACCACCCTCTCCAAGTCGTGGTCAGACAGCCTGGAAGATCTCGAAGATCGGCTCCGATGGCTCCGCTCCGACAAAAGAGGAGACCCCGGAGCCGAGTGGATATTCAGTATAGAAGGGGACCGGGATCTCTTACGGGTCGAAGCCATCGGAGCCGAAGTCCCTTGAACTCCAGATGGAGCCGAGGATATCTCGGCTCCGATGCTGGATAAAGTGTCGGTTCCAGCCGGAGCCGACAAGGCCACAGTAGTCAGGGTATCAGAGCCGGCCGGCACCGAACCCACTACTTGAACAGAAGATGTATCGGCTCCAGCCGGAGCCGATATCGGCTCCGACGGAGCCGGAGCCACCGGAGGAGGCTTGGACACTGTAGCCTGAGCCTTCGGTGGCTTATGAGGTTTTCCTGACCCTGATTTAGGAGGAGAACCTTCTGGCTTAAGTAAGCCTCGGAGGATGAGCTTATTCCTCCTTTCCTGCAGGACTCTCTGGCTAAAAGCATGACACAAAGCACAGGAGTCCTGCAGGTGCAAAGGCCCCAGGCAATAAACACAAGAAGTGTGACCGTCTGTCAGAGACATTTTCTGACAGCACTGGTCACACTTCTTGAAGCCTGAGACCTTGCCTTCCTTTGACATCCTAGGAGGAAGGGACACAAACAATCCCAACAAACACACAAATTAATCCCTTACACAAACACACACAGGAAGGGAATAACCAATGGGGAACTAGGCCTGACTAAAAAACTTTAGATTAAATATTACAAAAAGTTAGAAAACAAGGGAATAGGGTGGGCTGTAACTAACTACAGACTAAACTAACACTAAAAGGGAAAAATAAACCCCTAAATACTCTTTTTCTTATTTCATTAAGAAAAAACTTACCTCAGCTGGTAAAGGAGACCTCTTTCGCTAAGCGGCAAACGAGATCTGAGGTAGTTCCGCCTTGCATCATGGGATATAGGGTTGCCTCGAGCTGGTAAAAGGAGTTCTTGAGCTAAAGCAAGTGCCGAGTCGGAGCCGAGGATCGGCTCCGAACCCATCCAGCAAGAATGAAGGCGAGACTGACAACTTAACATACTACATTTTCTTGAAAGATTTCGCATTCATAAACCTGTATAATTTAGGTGCTCCATGGTCTGCTTGGCAGATGCAACTTCCCCAAACCACTAAATTGAAACCTCTTCCTATGATACCTGTGCCACTTGCTTCAAGTTTCCATTTGCTGATGAAGCAGAAGATAGAAAAGTTGAGAAAACTGTAGACAGGGTGATGGATGGGGGCTGCTAAATGAAGACTGTATACTCCATGCAGAGCTGACATTATTTTAAGTATATAACTTTCAAACCTGCTAGGGGGATTCATTCTTCAGTAACCCATATAAAAAATGTATTGTTAACTTCTCAGACTGAAAGGAATATGGGACACACCACCACACTGTAGGGTTGAGAACACCTAATCTCCAACATAAAAAAAAGCACCAAACCAGGCATGTCCAAGGGTCAGTTTCCGGTGAGTTCTCCTATCCACCTGGTGAATCTGGGCATACTGGGGCAATGCAGCAATTGCCTCATGTACACAGAAAACCCTCTCCTCCTTCCACCCAACAATACAACCTGTGAGAGATGTACTTACATAGCCAAACTGGAAGCAAAGCTCTCTCCACCCAAGATTGTGCTAGACGGTCAAGAGGAGAAGGTTAACACCCGCACTACACCTCTAGCAGCACATAGCCCTTCTAAACCCACACCACCAACACCCACACATAGCAACATTAAATCCATATATGCAGAAGCCCTTAACTGTAACCTGCCCAAGCAACAAGGACCTCCAAAGCTGAAATGCAAACAAACACCAATCACAACCAAAGTGTCACATAGCTCACAACACCAGTGTGCCACCCAGCAACAGCCCCTAAGGCAAGACAATGTACCTAACACTTTAGTCATAGGTGACTCTATAGTCAGGCACACTGATGTCCCACTCACCAGGCTGAACAAGGAGAAAATTACAGTCAGCTGCCTGTCGGGTGCCAGGATCCACCACATAACGCATGCACTCAAGTCACTCCACAACAAGTACAAATATGACTCTGACATTATCCATGTTGGAGTGAATGACTTGAGATGTACCTCCCTGGACTATATGAGAAGAGACATGGAAGACCTCTCGGATCATGTGGCCCAGGCAGGTATGACCCTAGCCCTGAGTAGCATCCTGCCTTCACCAAGAATGATACCACAATGATACCACAATATAAGGACAGAATTATTGACTTCAACAATTGGCTAAGCTTCTGGTGTCATTCAAAGGGGATCCAGTATCTGTCTGCCTGGGATGACATGATCAACAGACCATGACGCTTTGCCAGAGATGGTCTGCACCTGTCGCCCCTGGGATTCAGGTTACTGGCTAAGGCTTTTGCCACCCCTATAGTGACTTTTTTAGGCAAAGTTCAAAGGACAAGACCACCACCATAACAGGTACAAGCATGCAAATTCTGAAGGTAATGCTACTCAATGCTAGAAGTCTAAACATCAAAGTGCACTCTCTCAAGGCACTCCTAAAAATGGAGAACATTGATATCTGTGCAGTAACTGAGACCTGGTTCAAGGCTCCAGTGGGCACCCCTGCAATACCAGGCTACAACTCTTACCACACTTTTCGGCCACCAAACCAGGACCGAAACACTAAAAGTGGAGGAGTGTCCATATTCACCACGGATATTCACACAACCAGGCTAGTTGCCCAACACAATGCCTCTGAAACTCTCCAAGTGCAACTAACACTAGGTAAGACTGCAATCCAAATTGTAGCTTGCTACAGATCCCCCACCATGCCCCAAGATTCTCACTACACCTTTCTAAACATAATGGAAAATATTAAGATACAACCAAACACACTAATACTGGGTGATTTCAACTACCCTGCCATTAACTGGAAAACTACTCGTCTACCAACTTCTTTGCCCAACGGTTCTTGGAATTCATAAATTCTAATGCCCTGGATCAACTAATCCATAGTCCTACCAGGGGCTCCAATATCCTAGATCTGGTCATTACCAACATGGGATATCGATGCTCCACACCTATGGTCATCCCCTCGTTAGTCAGGTCTGACCATAAGCTAATCACCCTTAACATCCACATCCAACCCCCACCCCCAAGTAAGGAAACCTTCATAAAAAAACTTCTTCAAAGCCAACTTCATGCTACTCAAGTCAGAAGTGACAAACTTCATGATACGCATGCAAACAGGAACTGAAAGTTCGACTGCTGAATCCTACACTAAGGCACTGTAGAAGCACATCCACTCATGCATGAATCGTGCCATCCCAAATAGAACCAAGATGCTCTCCTCCAAAAAAAGTAAGCCAATCTGGTAGTCCCCTGCCATAAACAAACTTTACAACAAAAGGAAGAAACTGTTGCAGAAAAGAGGAAAATCCCAGGATGCAAACAACTCCCTTACCAGCCTCAGTAAGAAGCTGAGATCCCTCATAAAATCCTCCAAAGCTAGTTATGAAAATAAAATTGCCAAAGATTCCAAAGACAACCACAAGGCATTCTATAACTATGTCAAGAATCTAAATGGCAATGCTCAGATATGCTCTGAGCTACAACAGAATGGCATTAAATATACTGATCCAAGGATACTGCCAATATCCTGGCATATCAATTCAGTGCCAGCTTCGTCCCCTCTCACCCCCTAAACGGCTCTTCTCAATACCGGAAGATTGCCAAATTCCAGTAATAATGGCCACACAGGTAAAAAACGTACTCTCCAAAGCTAAGAATACAGCATCCATGTGACCAGATGACATCCCGGGCTGTGTATTATATGAACTACAAAATGAACTGGCACCTCACCTAAGTATCATGTTTAATCATAGCCTCACCTCAGGCTTCATGCTAACTGAGTGGTGCACAGCTACAGTTATCCCACTCTACAAGGGGCGATCCACCTTGGATCCTGGGAACTATCACCCCATCAGTGTGACGAGCCTGATCTGCAAGGCAATGTAATGTGTTATCATGGAACTTATAAACAAAGACATTGGCAACCTTCAAACACTGGGCCCCACCCAATTTAGGTTCATGAGTGGCCAATCTTGCCTCCTGAACCTGATTGACTTCTTTGAATCAGTTTCCAGAGCCGTGGATGAGGGTAAGGCAGTCCACACACCTGATCTGGACCTCGCCAAGGCCTTTCACACCATCCCCCACTCTGGAATCATAGATAGACTTAGTAAGCTGGGCATTAATCCCTACGTCACTCGATGGGTTGCTAACTAGCTTACTGACAGAACCCACACTGTAAAAGTAGCCGACTCCAAATGCAGCTCCAGGTAAGTGACAAGTTGAGTACCTCAGGGTTCAGTCCTGGGACCACTCTTGTTTGGCATCTACTTCTCTGCAGTACAGGCCAACACTGAGGGACTCTGGCTAACAAAGTTTACATATGACTGCAAACTGGGAGCCATTACTGAATCCCCAAATGATGTGGATACTCTACAAAAGGGCCTTACAGAAACAGATGCTTGGTGCCACAGCCATGGGCTCAAGCTCAATGCCAAGAAATGTATAGTTATCCCCTTTGAGAAAAAATATGTACCCATGAATTACCACACATAGGTGGCAGTACACTAAACACCGGAAGTGTGATAAGAGGCTTAGGGACACTGGTGGACAGTGGTCTCACCTTCGATAACCACATCACCACCACCATCAGGAAATCCTTCTATGTGGCACACTTTATCATTAAGGGCTTTTCATCCAGAAAAAGGAGGTCATTGTCTCACTGTACTCATCCTTCATTAGACCCATTATAGAATACAACACCCTGTTTGGTATGTACCTCTCAAGACATCTGCAGCAACTGGAAAGGCCGCAGAAATACCTCACTAAAAGAATCACAGGCCTTAAGCAGATGCCCTATGCTGACCACCTTAAAAAACTCCAGCTATACTCTGTTGCATATCGTCTACTCAGAGGCGATCTCTGCTTAACATACAAGGCCATGTCAAACCCAGAGCTGTTGGACATGCTACACTTCAAGAAATCCCAATCCTTCAGAGCTACATGCTCCAGGGATCTAATCCTTGTCATCACAATAAACAAAACATGCTGGAGGGATAGGTTCCTAACCCAGAGACTCCTCAAACTCCGGAATAGACTGCCCATACATGTCAAGCAGAGTGCCTCTTTGGCCCTCTTCAAAAGGAACCTTGACGATTGGATGGGAGAAAGGAAATTCACCCTGGGGGTCACGTCAGTCACCCTGCTAGACAGGGGTCCAGGGAAGTAAACAGTATGGGAAGAAATAGCCAGGGAATTGTTATGGCTAGGCTTGTATACGCCCTAGGGCCGATAGCCTAGTACCAACCTATAAACCCATGAACGTATAATATCTAGCTTCCCAGAAACATAGATGTTTCCATTTGAATCACAAACTATAACAGCCAGGAGATATGCCTTTTTATAGTAAACAATAATTTTCTAATCAATTGTAACCAAAAAATAAAAAACAAAGCTAAGCAGTTAGGAAACCTTGGGAGCCTCAGTAGTAGAAGTAACAGTGTACTCAGCAATATACCATGATGCCACACATAGCTTTGAGCACCTGATCCACCTAGCATAAAACAAGCATTGTCCACAAAGCCATGACCAAGACATCCCAGAGATACGTCTGTAGGCAGAATACTACATGGCTACCACTGAATCAGATCCAAAGACTCAGGAATGTGACTAGAGAGTCAAGCATCACAGATGTGGTGCTGACAAAAAGTGCAGAGGATCCTATCATTTGGGGATGCCAACTTCAAAATCCACATAGGTTAATACATTTCCAGCTGCAAAGATCACAAAACTGGTACTTAACTGCAGTCTAGGCACTGAGGTCCAAGATACTCTGCTCTGTCTCAACACCATCACCCTCTGGGAGTCTATATTATATCCTCGAAATCCATCTTCATCGAATATGAAGTCAGAGACACCAAACTACTGAAACACACTTCCATAAACAATAAAATCTTTCCCAGGGTAAGGAAACACTTACCCCAATGCAACACACACCACAGTATATCAAATCCACCCAACTGGGGGGCTTCACCCCCCCACACACACACCCCTAACTATATATACCAACTCCAAGATCACACTATAGTGGGGAAAAGGGCAAAGTTGTGGTGTCGGCCAAGTGTATCCTTATCCTGGGAAAGATTTTGTGGTTCACGGAAGTAAATTTCGGTGTTTAGGTGTTGCTTGGCCAAATCTACCTTTATTCCCAGTCATTCTTTGAAAATCTCTTAAACCCCTAATGGCATGGACATTATATTAGCCTACTGTCCTGCCATATCCCAGAGTCATTTCCAATGCAAATATATCACAAAGAGATTGGGGAATCAAAGGGGGCATTCCACGGACAGAACTTCAGGAAAAGTCATCCAGGTTGGATGATATTTGTAAGAAGGCATGAGGAAGTAGAATTTTACCTGTTAAAAGTGCTGATCATTTACAATTACAGTGGAATATGCTGATTACTCAAAATACTCAATTACATTTGCCTGACATAAGCATTCCCATTGTGACTCCACATTTCCAGATTCTTGTACCTGACCAGATATCCAAATACTTTCTTTTAGCCGCGATTCTTCCATTTTGTCTAGAACTGATACTGTCCTTGTCTTGCATCAATAACATTACACCTGTCCAACACATTTTATGAATTCACTTCCCCAGTCCTTATCTGGCCACCTTCTAACTGCTATACATTCCCTTTACAGCCAGTCTCCTTCTGTTATAAAGCTGTACTGTGCTTTAGACATGTCTCCATTCTCCTCAAACTGTGTTATCTTCACTGTACTTTTCTACCGAACATCAACCAATCCAAGACCATTTTGATATAGTCTCCAAATATGTACTCTTATTTTTCTGCAACCAAGGGCCAGCAATAACATGCAGTTTCATAGAAGACCAGAATTATATCCCAGAACTGCTATCCACAGGTAAATACTAGGCAGACATTCTGCAGCCTATTACATGCTTAGCCAACTATCATACTTTTGAGAGAAAAGGTAAGAATCATACCCTATACTTTGAGAGGTTAATACCTTAATTTTAGTGCCAACCTCCAACATTTTTTTATTTATTTTTTCTTGTTATTGCTTCAAAATACTGCAAGGCATTTTCAACTGTTTAGTAATGATGTATGTGGCATCCCCTCTCTGGGCCAGTAATCCAGGAGCCTGAATCCTCACCACTGACACTGGAGAGGCACATTCACTTGGAACAAAAATGGATACATCCAGTCTTTCCAGATGCAGCTCTCAGCATCAAGCACAATTTCTCTTAAGAGCACATAGGGTACACACTTTTTCCGGGGTCTAGATTTCTCTGTCTGTCTCCCTCCAGGTCCCCAGTACGACTCCCACTGGCACAGCTATAGAGTTGAGACCTCAGCTGAGTGTCCAAGCCAAGTTCTCTAGCACTCTATCTGTGAAACCAGTGCTTTGAGTCCTTGTTCCAAACAACACACACACACACACACACACACACACACACACACACACACACACACACACACACACACACACACACACTTTGAGATTTGATTTTCATACACATTCACCTGGGAAAGACTGGCACAGATATACTAGCTATGCCCCCTTCTGCCCAGACTATAAAGTAGTTACACCACCACCAGACAGTCCAACGCCAGCTACATTAAAGACTCTTTCAAGGGTAAACAATTATACTGGGTGAAATTAATATTAATACACATGGTAGTTTGACCAACAGAAAGACTTTCAGGAGTGGCCAGAGCTATCATCAAATATATATAAGTACTCTTAAGAGTTTAAAATATTCTCTAAAAGACCAGCTACAATGAAAAATGTAAACATATTTAATAATAAATAATAAAAGAACATGAAATACTAACTATCTACTTACAGTAAACACCAAAGTTTCAATCACAGGAAATGTTAAAATAACACAGACAAAGAGATTCACACATATACATAAAAACAGTACTTAACTAATCTCACTATATTTTCATGACTGATCTAAAGAATTACTATTCCCTGGTCACTTACTAGAGCAAGGCAAGATGAAGTAGGTGAAGGGCCCTTTCTTGTCAGGTTCCAAAAACAGAGTGCAATGAGACTTCAGTCTCACCTAGTATTAAAATATCATTTTAGTGATGGATTACAGAATGACATTACATATATCTGGTCAACTGACTTCTGGTTCACATGCTACCCCCCTTGGCTGGAAGCTGTCAGGATTTAGCACATATGTGTCAATAATACACTCACACAGAGCCTTGCTAATATCTGATGCAGCTCCTGGAAGTCTTTAAACAATTTCAAACCTCCACCCTTCCAGAGTAGCAATTGACTTACCCCAAAGTCAATGCAAAAAGCTTCATAGTACAGACTTTTTTGTCTATGGCTGCATTGAGAACTGTAAGATACAATCTTTATGGCCTAAGCCAGGTAATTTAATTTCTTACTATTTTTCAAAGTCAGGTGGATTAAGCTTAACCTCTTCTCTTCCAGTATCCTCTGTTACAATATATACATTTCAGCAGTTACAATAATGCATGTACATTTCTTCCTCTGTCCAGCAGGATACACTGTTGATACATTTTTAACACAAGCAACTTTATAAATATATCTTCAACACAAGCATCTGTACAAATCAGTTTGGTATTCAAATATCTAATTTTTTTACTAAATTCCAGCTAGCTTACTAGCATATGTTACACATCCACTGCCATATTTACTTTGTTCAGGAATGATAGTTTCTTGTCATGGGAAACATCAGGACTTCCAATGAAGTTGAAGTATTCAGAATTAATATAATTTCTCTCTCTCCTTTAAAGCAAATCAGCACTGTACCTCTGACTCTCTCAAGGCCGTACTCTCTACATGCATTAAAACAAGGTAAGGTAAGCACGAGCGGTAAAGAATCTCACAAAGGTTTTGTCATGGCTAAGCACAGATTATACAGACATATGGAAAGCAAACATGTACTTGGCAAAAATCAGAGATGCTCTGCAATACATCAGAGTGTGCACATTTTATCTATGTGGAAAATAAAGAACATGAATTAAAGCTTCTGAGTAAAGCTATCTGAGCCAGCCAGCAAGGAATGAGGTTTATAGAAACTGAAGCACTGGCAATTCTGTATGTGGAATGAAGGCAGGAGCAGATCTTTTTGTACTGACCATTAAATAAAAAAACTGTTTCAATAACAGGCATATTTTTTAAAGATTTCACATGAAACTGTCATTTAGTTTATGCATCACTTAAAATGTCATGCTGCTTGGTGTATGAACTGTTTTGTGATTTGCTGAACTAGTGCTGCTGTTGAATTTTGACAGCTATGTGACTGCAGCATATTAATACTGGAGTAGAATGGACGGATGCTCATTGCAGGTGTTTGTGCTACTACAGCTGTGTAACTGAGTAGTGTCAATACATTAAAGTAACAGGGATGAGGTACTGCAAGGGGTGAATTGCTCATTTGAAAAGGGTTGCCTTTCTGTGCTTGATTTTTGTTTTCAGTGAACTACATTTTTGCTGAAATCGTGAAATTCTGATAATTCCTTTTCACTTTTGATATCATAACATGAATCCAGGAATGAATTTTTTTCTAGCAGAGATACATGGGAGCAACTCCTTCAACTGTCCAGATTTCTGCCTCATATTTTTGGTCTGTTCCTCATAAAATTTGTAATTTTTCTGCCAAATCAGTGAGGACTAAATTCACTAACATGATATATCTTTGAGCTTCAGATTTCATATCCTTCATAAAAATGCATGGTAACAAAAGCTTTTATTATATCATCATTTTACAGTTAATAGAGCAATATTTAAAATGTGTCCCTATTTTGGGGCCTTTGTCCTCACGTTACTTTGGATTTTATACAGATTTTTTGTGTTGAAAGGTATGGTGGGAAAAATTTTACAAATCTAATGTGACAAAAAATCTAGAAATAAAATCAACATAAACTGGGAGCTGCATTTCACTTCAGGCAGGCTTATCTGTGTTCCAATAAATAATGCTTTTGAGTACAAAGGCACTGTTCAAAACGGTCAGCTGCACATAAGCCTGAATCTGTGCCAAACAACTGCCACTTAGACACAATCATGATTCAAGAGGCACTAAAAAATTATCACAAAAAAGAACAAATTCACACAGCATTATGTGATGCATATAAACTCTCATGAAATAATTAAGATTGTTAAAGTAAATGCCTCGGTACAAGCTAGTCTGAAAGGAAGTTGTATATCTGTGCTAAAGCCAAAACTAGATGCTAAAAAACACACTAGGTCAAAATACTACAATGCACATGACTTATGAAGCCTGGCAACCTCACCTCAGCAAATAAGACACGGCAATTAAAAAAGGCTGGTGGTAAGGGCAAATGTTTATCTGCAAAACGTTTCATATTCAAGTCAATACTATTGTTGAAAATGTATGTACATGATATACTTTGTGTGTGTGTGTGTCAGTCAATAAGTCCTCAGAGCAAAGAACTGCAAACATTAGTTAAATGATTTATGCTCTGAAGCAGGCATTATGTAACGGTATCTCAAATGCATCACATTATATCACATCTTTCAAAAAACTGTTAATGTGCACTTCCATGAGGGGAGCATCTCAACCTAGTTGCTTTGTAAATCTGCTTGCTGGAACTATTACTAAATGCACCATTTGTTCCATCGATGTCAGACATATTATAAGTAAAGACATGATGCTCCTTCATGACCACACAATGCCTTCAGTGATCCCACAGGCTTGAAAAGGGAAGTGTCCAAAAGAGTTAGTTATCATCTTCCCACTCAGATGAGAATGTGTCAGATCAGCTGTCTCCTCCCTGGAGCACAATAAAAGGTTTAAGTGCATGCTTCTATAAGGAGGAGGAAGAAAAATACTGAAGCAAAGGTCACGGTATGGGTCATAATAGACAATGGGCACATGTCTCATTTACTTTAGTTGCTGTGGAAACAGAGTGAAAGTGTGCACAGAGTTAAAGGCACGGCCAAGTACATCTGACAGCAAAAAGCATTGTAAACAGGCTCAGTATCTGTTATGTGGATCTCAGGGCAGGTACTGTGCATCACAGAGACCCGACTGAGCAAGACTTAAATGTAAACTAAAAGGCATCTACTCTTATTTATAGAGAACAGCATCTCAAGGCAATGTATATGCTCCATAGCCCTGGCTTACAAGCTAAAAGAAGGAACAGACATAATGAAGCAATAGACAAACAAGACTACTATATAGTGATCAGCAAAGTTTTACAGTGTCTATTTCAGTAAACACCTTTAAATCATGTAGAACATATATATTTCAATGCAGCAGGGTATTCAAGTAACTAAAGCAGCACCCTGATGTATAGTCATCTCCACAACAACCGCAATAACAGTACTGATAACCAGATGTTTCCAGTGAAGACCAGCTGCAGAAGAACAAAGATGCCCCCCCCAAGTCACAACTCAGCAATTACTGTTGCTACCTGCAACAGCTATATTCATTTTGATTCAGTTCTTCAAGTCACTCATAAGAGTTAGGATGATGATGTTTTTTTCACAAATGTGTTTAAAAGAATGAAAAGACGCTACATACAAGGTCTGACTGTAAAGCCTCCATCCATTTCTGAAGCTGAACAGACGAATACTTGTCTTTATACTTCCAATGGATTTAAAGCAATAAATTTTATCTTTAAGGAGCATTAAAGAAAACCAGAGACAGAGATCACATAATATGGAATGTAAGATTTTGTCAGTAGCACTATTAGGTGACCATAAAGTGTGTGTCTTTATGCTACCTCATTGCTTTACAACAGTAAACAACAAAGAAACATACATTTTCAGAAAGTCAATATAGTGTCTATACCTACCAAAGACAGTGGTCTGAGAATGGCTCAGCAGTTCTGAGGTACAATTCATCTGTCGTCATATAAAAAAAATAAATCAAGCTTGTTCATTAGTACTGAAACAAGGTTTCCATCTTCAGTGCCTGTGACATAGTTGAAAATAGGCCAAAGAGGTGGAATAGATAATGCAAGCGGGGCAGAAATATTACAAAGGTGTAGAAATTTTCTGAATTGACATGGTCCTTTGTGAATTTAAGGGGTCACAGTGAACTGTTCCTTCAAAAAAAAAAATGGTGCACCTTCTATCTGCTGAGACTGTGGGTAAAAAAATAATAACAAATGAAAATCAAATTTGCTATACGTAGGCTCTATTCATAGGTAGGTACTAGGCTATCGGCCCGAGGGCCTACGTAAGCCTAGCCAACAAGGTTCCCTGGCTTATACCACCCAAGAAAGTTATTAACTCATTCAAGCCTATAGTGCCTTTTTGCTACAGAGGTAGTCACTGGGTTAAGGACAAGATCTGTTTTTTAGTCTAAGTCAAATCTGTATGTAAGTCAAAACATGTACATATGGTTCTTATTAAATGTCACTTAGTCAAATGTTTGCCTCAATCTAGTATTTATTTTACTTTTCTTTGCATAGAAAACACTTTAGAAACACTTCCAAATAAAATAAATCTTAAGCATAATACTGTATACTGTAGTAAGAACAATAATAGCAATACTGTAAGTACAGTGTAATAACTACTGTACAGTAACTATGTTCACACACTACAGTACAGTACCGTACATACTGTAAAAAAACATTAAAGAAACAGTTCTTAAAACAGTTCAGATAAAAAAAAAGAAAAATGATAATTACTGTAAAGGTTAACAGTCATTTGTGAGTTAACATTATGATACAGTACAGTAACTTTATTAACTGGTTGATGCAGAAAATGATGGACTTGTTATTGGAGAGAATGGGTCTGATGGTACAGAGTGAGTGTTTGATTCTGCTGTTGGAGAGAGGATTTTTACCACCACAGTCAATTTCTTGAAGTAGGCATCAAAGGAAGTTTGTACAGAGCTTTTCTTTTTCTCATCATAAGTGGCCTTATAGCAGCTGAGGCCCTCAGTAACTGTACGGTAAACTTGGGTGAACCTCTCTGCATTAGGATCTTGCTCCTCCAACTTTGCCTTTCCTGATTTAATGAGATAATGACTTCAGCTAACTCTTTTGTTGAAAACTTTTTTTGATTTTGGAGTTTCTAGGTCCTTGTTTTCTTCCTCAAATGCTATCATCTGCTGCTTCAGTTCCATAAGGTCTTCACTGGGCAGTTCTTTGCCATGGGAGTCAAGTAGCTATGACATCCATGTCAGTGATGTCTAACTGCAGTTGATTACCAATATCAAACACAGTCTACCTGACTTCAGCAATGTCATTATCTGAAGAAGCCTGTAAAACAGGCACAAATTGTGGGCACAATTTGTTCCACACTCCTTTCATATTTGACTGTTTTACTTCATCCCAAGAATCGGCAATATTATTGATGGCATCATAGATGTTATAATTCTTCCATAACTAACTTAAGGTCATCACATTATCTGGGGTAGCCCTGACTGCTTATGAGAAGGTCTGCAGTAGAAAATAGGTCTTAAATGAGGCTACTACTCCCTGATCCATTGATTGAAGTAGCGCTGTGGTGTTGGGGATAAAAATACATCCTTTACATTGGAGTGTAAGTCACCTAAACTGTTTGGATGTCCAGGTCCATTGTCAAGTGGAAGGAGAATTTTGAAAGGAATGTTTTGGCCAAGCAATACCTTTAAACATCAGGAACAAAGTGATTCATGACCCAGTCTTCAAAGACAGCAACTGTAACCCAAGCCTTTGCACTTGCCTTCCAAATAACAGGAAGAGATGCCTTAATGACATGCTGTAGTGCCCTCAGATGGAAGGAGTGATATGCAAGCAAGGGCTTTAACTTAAAATCACCAGAAGCGTTATCTCCCAAACAATAAAGTTAGGATATCTTTTGCTGCCTTATGCCCTGCTGCACTTTTTTCCTCTTTTGAAATGGAAGTCCTGTCAGGCATTTTTTTCCAAAATAAGCCAGTCTAAAATCCCTTGCAGCACTTACATCAGCACTCGCCGCTTCATCTTGAGTTTTAATATTATATAAATTAGCCTTCATTTTAAAGCAATAGAACCAGCCCCTACTCACAAAAAATTGTTCCTTACACCCACCTGCACTTGTTGATTGATCATGTTTTAAATCATTGAAAAGGATTTGAGCCTTTTCTTGCATTAATGAAAGGCCAATATGGATATTCCACTGATTTTGGTCTTCGATCCAAATTGGCAATAGCCTTTCCATCTCAAAAATTAAACCACCGCATTGCTTTGTAACAATTATAGCTTTCATCAGGGCATGACATTTCCATGATTCATTATGCTTGCTTTGTCTTTTAAAATTGTTCCGATCGTTGACTGGCTAAAGCCTAATGCCTATCCAACGACAGATGGTGCTTCTCCTCTCTTGCATCTCTTTATTATGTCCTCTTTATTTTCCGGGGTGATTGCTTTCCTCTTCTTTGGCTCATCAACAGCACTTGCAACCAATTTATGTTTTGGAGGCATGAGTTGTAACGTCACCAACATGGAAGTTCACAAAAGTGTCTGGTTGCAGTACAGCAGAGTACTAAAGTGGAGCTCCACAGGATACACATACAGTATAGTACTGGAGTCTGCAGTCAGACACTTCTCAGGTCTGACTGGTCAATACTACCACTGTCTACATTTAATTAACATTTCAATTCAGCTGATTCAGAGCAGTATTTTTCAGACATTCCCTTGTGTTATACAAATAATAGTACATAAAAATGCAATACAGTACAGTAGAATGTTCCAAAGAAAAATGTTAAATTTACCTCTTTTAAAGCTTCACTTCATATTTCTGTGCTATAGGTATCACCCACAAATGTTTTTCACTCTTTCCTGAACTTTCAGACCTCTGCCAGACCACCTATTGTCACCTAGACCCTACAGAGTTGTGATGTAATTTGACCATTCTACTGTACAGTATAGTAACTGCTTCAATACTGTGTATTGTAAAAGCCAGCAGTCTTGACCAATCAGATCGCCAACACGGATCTCTTGTTCTCTGGGAAGGCTGAAGTAACTGCTCTAACAATACGTATGAGCAGCTTCACAAACAGGGAAAAAAAGTGAGAAGGAACATAGAACACGATTCTTTATTTTAAGGTAAGATTTGGGCAACATAACCCAGGGACTGCCTGCACTTCCAGTTACCAACCACAGCTCCTTATAGTATGCAGACCTTTCTTAGGTTTGACGTTTCAGCTAAGTGATTTTACAGCTTATAACAGGTAGAATTGCAAAGGGCAAGGATTTATTAATAGAAATGATACTAAGTTTGTTAATCTAGGATATCCTGCAAGTAGAAAAGCCTTGATTATTTTATGCTTTTTACGTTGATGTTTGGAAAATGCTCTGGAATGCAAGAATGTGTGTAGGCTGTAAAAGGTGCAACATTCCACACCACATAGGTGTTAATGAGTTAATGGGATCAGAGGTTGTAAGAGAGGAGTGCAGAGTAAACATAATGGGAAGTATTTGTGCTATTTCTTTTAAAACACTCTGGCTATTAGTGCAGAGGACTAAACCTCTCAGCTATTAATGATCTGCTTCCTGTGCCCAGGGTTGAAGGTTTGATTCATTCTACCTTCATTTGCATACTGTATTAATCTGAGCAAGTTCTTTAACCAGATATGTTCCTGAGTCAACCCTGGAAAGGGACAATTTTTCCAGTGGGCTTACTTGGTCAACAAATGGCTAAAAATAAAAATGCCAAGAAATAATGTGTTGTGCAGGTTTAGACACAGCCCTCCTTACACCTTTCCCCTGCAGCCTGCATAACATCCCATGCTTTGCTTTTGGGAAAGAAAGAAAGAAAGAAAGAAAGAAAGAAAGAAAGAAAGAAAGAAAGAAAGAAAGAAAGAAAGAAAGAACTCTAGCAGGATGGGTTGTAAGTATACAATCCACAAAGGCCTAAACATGAAAAAACTAAAATCTGCATATCTTAGTTTTCCAAAGATCAACAATTTGAAATGATGGTACATATAAATGACCAAAAAGTATGTAACTTCCAGAAAGAACCAAAGCAGATATGGTTATCAAAATATTTACATATATACCAGAAAACAATAGATTATAATAATAAGACACAATATTATATTTTTTATTTTGTGATGTCAGATGTGAATATAAAATGGAACACCATTACTAGTTTAATTTTGTCTGTTATAAAATCCTCATGACTAACACTAGATAAATAGTTTAGCAATGAATAATAATCAATTACAGATATATATATATATATATATATATATATATATATATATATATGTATAATTTATTTATTTATTATTTTTATTTATTTAAATTTGTTGACTGGGAGTGTTCGACTGGACGTGGGTCCATTTTCAGCGGAGGCCCGGGGAGAAAAGCTCCACAGTAAAATAAACAGACAGTAGTTACATTGGATTACATAGTGATTAACAATTTAACACAGAAATTACTTACAACATATTTACAGATGAAGAACATAGTACATCAGTAGACAACTAGAATCTTTATCTGTGAAGTACATAACAGGCATTAACAAATGTAACAATGAGAAGTTCCTGCTGTATAATAAGTACTAGGCTTATGAGCATCTGAGCTTGCTATCATCAAGGTAGTTAGTGGAGGTGAAAGAAAGGTAGTAGTTGGATGGGGTGGATGATATTAGAGTGGGAGTTGCAAGGGCATAGCCAGCATGTTTTAGGTGCTTTTAATAAAGTTTTGAAGTTGGTGCATGATGGTACGGAGGTAATTGTGGGTGGGAGTGAGTTCCATAATTTGGCTATGGCGCAAGAGAATAGTGCTTCACCAGCAGAGTTATTGGCTTTAGTGATCTGCAAGTGATTTTTGTTGCTGGAACTTAGTGGTCTGGTGGTGCGATAGGGTTGGAGTAGATTCTGGAGGGATGGGACATTTAGTGGATGGTTTACTAGTTTGTGGGTGAGTGAGAGTTGATACCACTGAAGGAGGTGAGGGAGTTCAAGCCAGCCCAGTTCAGCAAGTGAGAGACAGTGGTGACTATGGTAGGATGCCCCTGTGGCGAATTTTGCGATTTTGTTGTAGCAGGTCTCTAGCTTGTTTAGATCACATTGCCTTAGGTTGGTATATACTGGAGAGGCATAAAGTAGGGTGGAGATAAGGTGGGAATTTGCTATTGAAATCTTTGCTGCTTTGGTGAGAAATTGTTTATTTCTGTATAATGCTCCTAGTTTTTTGTGGCCTTTTTTTATGGTCATGGATATGTGAATGCCAAATTTTAGTTTATTGTCTATTTCCACTCCTAGCAATTTGGTGTGTTCAGTTGGGTATATAGTGGTGTTGTCTTTTGCTGTGATGTTAAAGTGAGAGTTGTTTTGAGTATGTTTGGTGGGTTGGAAGATGAGTAGTTTAGTTTTGCTTGGGTTGAGTATTAATTGGGCATCGGATAACCATGTTTCAACAGAGGAAAAGGCTTCCTGTGTGACTTTTTTGCAGTTTGGGTAGGGACTGGGCTGAGCAGATGATGGTAGAGTCATCTGCGTATTGGATGAGTGTGCCATGTTTGGTGGCAGAGGCTAGATTATTGGTGTAAACAGAGAAAAGTAGGGGTCCAAGGATGGATCCTTGGGGAACCCCTATGGAGACAGGTAGTTGGGGAGATATGTCATTCTGCCATACAACGGATTGTTGGCGGTCAGACAGGTAACTCTGAAACCAGTTGGTGACTGATTGTGAGAAGGATAGGTTATTGAGGACAGAGATACGTTGTTTGTGTGGGACCATGTCAAATGCTTTAGATAGGTCTAGGAAAGTAGCAGAGGAGAGATAGCCATTGTTTTATGCTGAAGGATAGTGTTTGTAAAGGAGAGTAAGGCAGTGGTGGTGCTATGGTTTGGTCGGAAACCATGCTGAGTACTGGAAAGGAGGTTGTTAGTAAGGCGGTAGTGTGAGACCTGAGAGTGTATGCATCTCTCTAGTATTTTGGAGAGTGGAGAGAGAATAGCTATGGGGCGGTAATTGGTTAGTTCTGCAGAGGGTCCGCCTTTGTGGAGGGGAATTATATGTGAGACTTTCCACAATGTGGGAACGTAACTTTCTGACAGAGATCGGTTAATCAAGATGGATACTGGGTAGGCCAGAGCATCAGCTGCGATTTGTAGGTATTCACTTCACTTGGGAGATTGTCTGCTGCTAATTTGGTGGGTTTAAGTTTAGTTAAGAGTTTTTTTATGTTGGAGGTAGGTACAGGAGAAAAAGAGAAGGCAGTGGGGAGATTACTAGTTGAAGGTGTGGGTTGGAGGAGGGGGTTGTGTTGTTTAGCTAGTGATAGTATGGTTTGGGTGAAGTGTGTGTTGAATGAGGTAGCAATATTTTCTGAGGAGTGAGGGATGTTAGGAGGAGGGGTACTGACTTTACCTGGGTGGAGGATGGAGTTTATGGAGGACCAGAATTGTTTGGGGCTGTGTTGTGAGGAGTCTAGGGCAGACTGGTAGTATTTGGAATTTGTCCCGTTTTATTAGCTTTTTGACTCTATTGCGTGTCTATATATATATATATATATATATATATATATATATATATATATATATATATATACACATTTAATTTCCTGAATAATTTAAAAGCTTTGTTCCGTTCGTCACATGGTCCAATATTACACAAACACATAAAATATTCTGTACATATGTGATCCTCTCACAAATTAGCCATCAATATAACAAAGAACCTAGAAAATGCAGTAAAGTATGAAAAAGATGTAATTTCAGTAGCTTAAAGAGCTCACCATCATCATTCCCCTTTTTCTCGTTTTCTAATTTGGTTCAGGGTGTCAACTCTTGCCATCTCACTCGATTCAATACCAGTTTCCTATCTTCGACAGTCATGCCTGACTGTCTCAAGACTTCTCTCATACAATCCAATCACCTGCTCTTGTTTCCTCCTGCCTTCATCTTGTCTGTCCCAAATAATTTTCACCACATTATCTTCTACTTTTCTGCACATATGCGCAAAGCACCATGATTTGTTGTCTTTGATCTTCTCTGCAAATGGAGCTACTTTGGCTTGTGCCACAGTGTGTATCCTATCACCCACCTTGGGCACTTCATCTCCATCACATCTAACTTTCTCAACTCTTCTGCTTTTACTGCCTAGGTTTCCGTACCATACAGTAGTCTTGGCTGCACTACTGTTTTGTATGCTTTACTTTTCCAGTTCTTTGGCATTCTTCTGTCATGTACCTGTTGGCTGTAGCTCATTTGATTCTAGCTTTAAGTTCTTCATTCAGACTTTCCCTCTGTTCAACCACCACTTGCAGATATCTGAAGCTGTTAACCAGTTCCAATATTTTTCCTTCTATCACAATTGTCATCTGTTTCTGGTTTTCCTCAGGTGCTGCCAGCTGTCTTATCTGTACTCATTTTCATACCATGTGCCTTCCATTTTACATTCCATTCCCCTATCCTTTGCTGAAGTTCTTGCTCAGAGGCAGCCTGCAATGCCATATCATCTACATACAGCAAATTTCTTGATCTGTCCCATCCAACATGTTTGCTAATGTAGTCCATCACTACTATGAACAGGAGTGGGCTCAGAGCTGAACCCTAATGCATACCTACTCCCACTATGAGCCCCTGTGTGAGTCTGAACACTGTTTGTGCTTGACTCACTGGGTCTTTATACATAGCCTGCACTAATTTTACCAATGTTTTTGGGACTTTGAACCACTGTAGAAGTAGCCACATCAGCTTTCTTGGGACCCTGTCATATGCGGTCTCCAAGTCTAGGAATGCCCAGTTGGACTCTTTCCTCATTTCTAACATAATCTCAGCTATCAATCTCACTGCTAACATCAATTTGTTTGTGTTGCATCCTGATTTGAATCCAAACTGCTCATTGTCAGTCTTACTTTCTACTACTCTGTGTATTTGTTTATCAATCCTTCTCTCCAGAACTTTCATGCAGTGTGACAGGAGCTTCATACCTCTGTACTGCCCACTGTTGTGGATGTCCCCTCTGTTCTCAACACTGGCACTAGTATGCTTATGCTACAGTCATATGAGATAAACCTTTCTCTCCATACTGCTACAAGTACCCTCAGAAGCCATTTCTCCCCATCTCATCCAACATCTTTATCTTATCCTCTGTGACCTCATCTGAGCCTGCTGAATTACCTGACTTAATTTTCTTTACTGCTGTTCCTAATTGTTCTAGAGTGGGGTCCTCCTCTTCTGTTACCGTACCCTGAGTCTTGAGCAGTATAGCATCTCTGGGGTTTTCTTCATTCAGAAGCTGCTAGAAGTACTCCTCCTATCTGCCTTTGATGTCTTCTTTACTGGAGAGCAAATCACTGCTGCCATCCCTTATGAAGGATGTCTGACTATCTTCTTTAGCTTTCCATCTTTGCTTTGCCACCTGTTAAAGAGTTTCTCTGTGCCACCTACTAAATCACCCTCCAGAAAACAGGTAGAATGCCTATGATGCCTTGCTCTTTGCTATTGCAACTCCTCTCTTAGATATTTTGTTAGCCAACCAATATCCCTTCTTAGCCTGGTCCATCCTTCCTCTCTCCCACTTTTTCTTGCATTACTTTCTTTTGATGACTTCCTGGACTTCTGCATTCCACCACCAGCTTTCCTAATGTACCTTATTTCCATACCTGGGTCAGCCGCCAATCTATTTTGTAGTCCTTACATACGTTGATTTGAGGTGATGCCATTATTCTTCACTTCCACCTATTTCCTTTTCTTCCTGAGGTATCAGAACCTTGGATATTTCCTTGAACTCTTGTGCATTCTCTCCAATCAACTTCCAGGTCTTCAGCCTAGTCTTGACCTTAGAGTCTTCTCTGACCACTGCCTGCAGCTGATTGTGGCAACCAGTGGTTTATGGTGTGGACCAGCTGTTTTACTGGGGATGACTTTGCAATCATTGATTCTATGCCAATGCTCTTTCGTTACTAGGAGGAAGACTATCTGAGACGAATGTTGGCAATTGTTGTATGTAAACTTGTGACTGCCTCTCTTGCTGAACCATGTTCTGGCCACAGTCAAGCCATTTGCCAGACAGAAGTATAGAATGACCTCCCTTCTTTTACTCCTGTTGTCCCACCCATGTGGACCTAGGCAGTCTATATCTCCTGTTCTCTCTTTACCTATATGAGCATTCAGGACCCCCTTTATCAACATCCATTCATGTTGTCCTGCTGTATCTAATAGGTCCTGTAATTGCAGCCTGAATATACTATTTTCTTTTCTATCACAACCCTGCTGTGGGATATAGGCTGAAATTAAGAATAGTGCCCTGGTATTACATGCCAATGAGTCTGTCACTAATTTTGATTACATCCTTCATTGTCTTCTGAAGCCTCTCCCTCACCACAATTCCCACACCATTTTTAGTCTGTCCTCTTCCTAAGTAGTAGACTCTGGATCCCAAGCCAAGTAACTTTGCTGTCCTGCCTGCATGTGTTGTTTCCTGGATTCATAAGATGTCCATCCTTCTCATTACAATCATGTCATCCACTTCCAGTCTGAATCCTGTCAGTGAACCTACACTGAGTGTAGTTAGTGTCTGGCAGATTGATTGGTTTTACATGCATCTTTCACTCACTAGATCTATCCCAGGCAACAAAGCTGAGTAACTGGACACAGGGCAGCCAGTAACATACTGACCCAGGGCTGCTAAGCTTTTTGGTAGGCACACATTGGCCAATAGGGGCATATACATCCTCCAACTCTTATTATGTGTCCCTAGCATAGGTAGGAGTAGGCCGGGTCCTCAACCAGCTTATCACCAGCAAATATTCATGCCCATTTTATAACATTAGTCAACACAATCAAACTACCTACAGCCAATTTTAACCATGTTGAATGTCTAGCCCTGGCATGGCTCATAGTCTGTGATCTGTGTTCTCCTATCTTGAGGATACTGCACACCATGGTTGATGCCCAAAATGGTTGGTATGAGCACCTCTTCTCTTTGCCCACAAGTCCATTCTTGGGTGAGTTTGAGGTGGAAACACTCAGTATTTTTTTTAGTTTTTTTTTTTTTTTTTTTGTGAGGTGGGAGGAACCCCACAGTTAGACAGGGAAAACATGCAAACTCCATACAGGCAATGGTTGGATAGAACCTTGTACTTTGTGCATGGGAGGCAAAGATGTTAACCATTAAGCCAGCTTAGAATGCTCAACTGACTGCATATAAACTTTTACATAAGCTGGTAACATTTTCAGTCTCACCTTTTCTCCTTTAAAATATATACTGGACAATAACTTTAACAGCCGTGAAGGCGGCAACTAGGAACCGGTTGCCTAAAAGTAAGCTAAGGTATAAGGACCAGCTGCCTCCCAGCATCCTTGTGAATCTAGCCAATTTGTTTCTAAATTGCTCAGCATCACAAGCTACTGCAAAAGTGTCTTAACAAAAGAAGATGGTAAAAGTTATACCTCTGTATAATGAGAGGAGCAGGAAAAATCTTGCTAACTACAGCTTGTTAGCCCTGCAGTGTTAGAGAAATTGTTAGAATCCCGAGAGAAATGCTGGTACATCTACTAGAGGTTCATGGCTAGAAGTTTTCAGTTGAACCTGAAACAGTTTCATGTCTGACCTCCGGAAGAGCTTAGGTAATCATTACTTTTAGGTGTGATTTACCTAGAATTCAACTGGTCCCACAAAGGGAATGCTAAGAAAAAGTAAAAGTACAGCCAGCTGAAGTTCTTAAAACATTCACTTTCCAGAGCAAAAGGTAACATTGCAGGGCCAGCAGCTATCCTCTATCTAATGTAATATTATGCAGTTTTTAATGCATTTTGAATGCCTATAGTCCAGGCTGCTTCATACAAGGGTTTTCAAACCTACCTACCTACCTGTTTAACAAAAGAAAATAGAAAAACAAAAGATTCTTCTCTTCATTTTGACAGTCTGGAGAGAAAACCGAATGAACTTATTGATATTAACTTAGGAATGACTGTTTAGACCAAACACCTTCTAATGTGAAAGTGTAAGGTGGCTTGCATATCCTGACAAAGTTAGTTTTTCAAGCATAAAATTCAAATCTTAGGGAGGAGAGAGAGTCATTCTACCACATCTCAAGTGCAGGATTCCTGCCAGGAAGACCTCAGTGGACAGGTCTGCTGCCGCCCGAGGACGTCTAGTATACAAGTACAAACTTCAGTGTCATGCACTTAATGGAATTATACACTGCCTCAAACAAATGCCTAGGTAATCTACAACCCTCATTACAGGGGAATTCAAATGGGCCACATCTTTTGGGGCAATACAGAGACATCCACTTTTATGGACATGATTTCCTTATAGTAAAACTTTTGTTTTTTTTTAGGAAATTTTCAACTTATCTGAAAATAAAAACAGTATTACAAATTAATATTCTAGAATATTCAATCTTCTAAGATGAGATATTTAGCATCTTGAACATTAAATGTAGTATTTTTACCTTGCTGCTGAGTTAGTAAAGAAACTAACTACATTAACAGACAAAAGAATGGAATGAGACAGGCTCTGCCTTGCTGAGTTTTCAACAATACTGTTTTAATCAGATTAAGTGAAAAGAAGTTATAAAATAAGGTCTGAGTCTAAGGCAAAAAGGAAAGCTTCTGTTATCCAAACTAAATGGTGAGACAGCAGTGAACAATAATTTAGAGTTAAATGCTGAGCGATGTGCCAAAGAAACACATGTCCCACATTGGTACAATTTTCCAGAAAGCTTGTGTATCCATTTTTTTTTTTTTATGAAAATGATTATCTAATTGTAGAGAGAGACTGCTAGTTCATTTTGTAAGCTAGGAAGATGTACTGCTAAAAACTACAAATTGCAGTGAATGGTCCAATGCCATATCATGTGTCTCTTCACAGAGCTGGAAAAATAATATTGTCTTCCTTCCTGATAAACCATAGCATCATCTGTCATGATTAGACATAGATGAGCTGTCCTGAAAAGCTGTTACACTTTTCTCGAGATTAATGTGGAGGTTTTTTTTTTTCTGTTAATGAGACCAGTTAGTTACCTTGAAATGAAAGACTGATATAAACTGGACTCCTCCAACATATGAATTAGTGCCAGATGAAGGTGGACATCAGTAGGAATAACTTATTAGGATCTGTTCAACACAGGCATTCCTTCTTTAAAGTATGTGGAATTAGAATTACACCCGTTAGGGAGTCTCAAATTTGGTGCCAGACAGTTCTGTGTGTACAGTGTGGTCTTCTTTCATGGGGTCTTGCATGAAAAACTAATAAAGGTCAACAATATTACCATTCTGGGATGACCTTTTATTGGGAGAAATCCATTATCGCATTCACTTCACTTGGTACAGTGGCATCAAGCCAAATCACGGAGTGGACTTTTTTTTTGCTGATCAAGTTGAGGAGCACACAATGGGACCTGGCCTGCTGGTTTGCTACTGAGGTGAGAAAGCCTTGCCAGAGTTGAGAAAGGGACTCTTTGTTTTTGCACTTCAAGTCAGAGTTGAGGGGCACCAGAACAGGGAATGGTATTGGACATTAGATGAGGCAGTTACAGCTCTAAGGAGAAACCTGTCCAAAATGGGGCACCGACCCACAACTGGACACACGCACAGTCATGCACAGTATGCACACCTACAGATAATTTAGAATTTCAGAAGAAAACAAAAAAAAAATTTTGTTCAGAATAAGTACATTTTCATAATGTAAAACATGGTACTGACAGCATTATTTCATTGATACTGTTAAGTAGCACTGACTTACTGAGGTAGTACATCATCAATAATGTTTGGCGCTTTGAAAAAAGCAACAGTAAATCTATATTTCAGTGCATTGATTATGATCACAGATGATCACTCTTGCCATGGCCATAAAACATGCTACAAAAAGGTGTGTACTGAAATATTTAAATAGGCTAGCAAATTGTTGTCATTTCAGGCAAGGCGACATATACCGTGTATGAAACTAAGAAGTGGGATATTTGTTTGAGTGAATGTGCACAAATGCCAGATTTAGAGTTTGAATAAAGTGAAAATAAAATGTAAACGTGCAATTAGTGAAGGAAATCTCAGTGTATAATTTGAGACCAGTTGAGAAGTGCTACCTTTGTAACAAAGAATGGTGGGCAGAAAACCTACTTGTAATGTATGGATGGATGATCATTAGGTCACTGTCATTAGTATCTAGGTGGGGCAGAATGAGATCCTGTAACATTCACAATGCTCATTATAATGGTCACAATAAACCACAACATTATGGATATGTTACAAGCCTCAATGAGGACTTTTACTGTGGTTGCCAAGGAAGAAGAAGCTTTGGGATATGTATCCCCAAGATTTATATTTCGTTGACCAGGTTAATCCCAGTAGATTGTGATATATTTTCTGAGGATGAGTGGAATCATATTCTTAATATCTAAGGGAAAATGCAGAGGGCACTAGGGAGACTGCTTTAACACCAAATGGCAAAGAATGAGCATTAAAGAAAGCTTAAGAGCAAACTTCTGATGTGACATAATATTTTTGTAACACAGTTTTGCAGCAATTACTTGGAATTCTGGTGGAACGGGCAAAAACGTTTTAATAAATCATGGGAGACAGAAGAACCTCTTGTTAAAAGAAGATTTCATGAAGTGAAGAGACTGAAGCAAAGTCTCCTTTGGGACATACTAACCAGATTATGCACAATAGTTCTGGTGGTTCCTACCTAAAAGTGGAGACTGTATTTCAGATATCCCACTGAACTGGAATAAGCCAGGAGGATTATTCTGAAAGGAGCAGAATGAGTGCTGAGGAAGGAATGCCATAAACATTGTAGATTGCAGAATCAGTGCAAACTGAATTTTAAAACAAGCAGAAAACAGCAGGTTATTTTTGATTAAAAAGTATGATTTATTTGGACTTCCAAGATGACTGCATACTGCAACAACTTAACTTCAGCTCTCCCAGTGTAAAAAAAGAAAGTAAGAGAAAAGTAAGAAATAAGGGCTAGTAATTTTGGCAGTGTTAACAAAATGTAGTTAGTGGCTAGTATGTACACTACTTAGACTCCAGAAAAAAAGAAACTTAGAGAGTTTGAAAGATAATCAACTAGAAAAAGGTGATCAGAAAGCAGTAACTGGGAATAATCATGCAGCTGATCAGCAAAAAGCAGTTCAAGCTCCAGCTTTGGTACAAGAGATGGCTTCCTGTAATTTAGAGGAAAAATAAATCAAATGTGCTCAGAGGTGATCAAAATAAATGAAACACTGCAGGAGTATTGTGATGAAGTGAGTTATTGCCAGCTATGCCAGATGAAGTAGGACAGTGGATGTGTAACATATACCAGCAAGCTAGCTGGAATTTAGTAAAGAATTATATGTTATTTGATTGTCAAACTGATTTGTACAAATGCAACTGATTTGTACAGATGCTTGTGTTGAAAATGTATTTGTAAAGTTGCTTGTGTTAAAAATGTATCAAAAGTGTGTCCTGCTGGACAGAGGAAGGACTGTACATGTATTAATGTAACTGTTGAAATGTGTATATTGTAACAGATGATACTAGAAGAGAAGAGGATACGCTCAATCCATCTGACTTTGAAAAATAAAAATAAATTAAATTACTTAATTTAGGCCATAACAATTGTATCTTACAGTTCTCAATGCAGCCAGAGACAAAAAGTCCATACTAGGAAGCTTTCTGCATTGTCTTTGGGGTGAACTAATTGCTACTCTGGAAAGGTGGAGGTTTGAAATTGTTTTACGACTTCCGGGAGCTGCAGCAGATCTTAGCAAGGCCCTGTGTGTGTGTGTATTATTGAAACAAATGTGTTAAATCTTGACAGGTTCTAGCCAGGGTGGGGTAGCATGTGAACCAGAAGTCAGATGACCAGATGTATGTGATGCCACTCTGTAATCCATCATTAAAAATACTATTTCAATACTAGGTGACAGTGAAGTCTCACTGCATTCTGTTTTTAGAACTTGACAAAGAAGGATAACTCACCTACTTCATCTTGCCTTGCACTAGTAAGTGACCAGGGAATACTAATTCTTTAGATCAGTCAGGAAAATACAGTGAGATCAGTTAAGTACTGTTTTCCATACCTGTATGAATCTATTCATTTGTGTATATTTTAATACTTCCTGTGATTGAAGCCCTTGTGTTTATTGTAAATAGATATTTCATATTTTCACGTTCTTTTCGTACGTATTACTAAATATATTTAAACTTTTCATTGTGACTGGTCTTTTAGAGAATATTTTAATCTCTGTGACTCTACTTATATATTATTTGATGACAGCTCTGGCTGCTTCTGAAAGCATTGTTGTTGGTCAAACTACCATTTGTATTAATATTAATTTCACTCAGTATAATTGGATACCTTTACAACAGCCTTACAGTAGCTGGCTTTGGAGTATCTGGTGGCAGTGTAACTACCTTATAGTCTGGGCAGAAATGGGCATAGCTTGTAAATCTGTGTCAGTCTTTCCCAGGTGTATAAGTGTGCGTGTGTGTGTGTGTGTGTGTGTGTGTGTGTGTTTGTGTGAAAATCAAATCTCAGAGTGTGTGTGTCATCTGTTTGGAGCAGACACGAAGCACTGGGTGCATAGAGAGGATGCTGGACAGCTTGGGTTGGACACTTGGCTGAGGTTTCAGCTCTATAGCTGTGTCAGTGGGGAGTCTTACTGGGGACCTGGGAGGAGACAGATAAAGAAATCCAGAACCTGGGCTGGAGTGTGTTCCTTGTGTGCTCTTAAGGGAAATTGTGCTTGATGCAGAGAGTTGCATCTGGAAATACTGGGTGTATCAATTTTTGTTCCAAGTGAGCATCCCTCTCAAGTGTCACTGCTGAGGATTCAGGCTTCTTGATTACTGGCCCAGAGTGGGGGCATCACAAGTATATCAATTTGAATCACAAAAGACTGGAAAAATGGAAGAAGTGAAGAAGCTTTTAATAGCTAGTCAGATGAACTGATGGAAGTCAAAGGTCAGGTGTCAAAATGAAGAAAAGACTGGCTGAATATGAGAAAAGTTGTTTCAAAAAATGGTAAAGTTAAAGGACAGTGCACACAGAAAATAATCTGCTAACCAGAGAAACCAGAGGAACAAACTGTATTAATTTTATGAAAGAATAAATAAGCACCTGGTATTCCACAGCAAGGTTTGTTAACTGAAAGGGCACATCATGTGTATGCTCCAAATCTTGCCATGAGAAAGCAGCTGAGACTTGTATCTGTGTCAAAAATGTAATCATACCAGTAGAAGGAGTTGATCCTGACAAAAGTGTAGAAGAAGGGCAAAATATTAAAGTTGAAGAGAGTAGAGTGTTTGTGGAAATTGATTATTCACTGTACACCAGGCAGAAGAGCATCAAATTTATTCCAGTAGTCAGTGAATGTCGAGAGGTAAGTGTAAGATTCAAGCTGCTGTAGCCATCTGTTTTCATAATATTTTTTTCCTGGAGAATCAAAGTTATTTTTTGATGCAGAACAGGCTAAGGGGGAAATGCAAAAGGTTGTTCCCACAAAAAGTGAGCCATCAAACAGAAGAGAACTCTGTATCTCATTCTTCTGATAGTAAACCCCACAGAGATACTTTGCCAGTGAATGTTTTCCATTGTTCCAAAGGAAAATGCTTGAGATGGATAAAACAACACAGGAGTTGACTATTAGTGACTACATGTTAGACTATAAAGTTTCAGTCATGTTTATGAAGTATGGCTTTACAAGTAAAAGTGGCTGAGAAAGATTGGACTATTGATGGGACTGAAAGACATATACCCCACTTCATGCATTAATGTTTTGAAAGACAGTAAAAGGGAAAAAAAGTAACTGTAAAACAATTTTTGCTTTTAACATCCATCCATCCTCAACCCATTTTCCCATTTTGCACATGGGGTCGGAGTGTCACTTTTGCAGTGACAATCATCTCAAGCCAAGGTTTGCACCACCAGGTGGCTAACCCTGTCACAGTAGTTCATTCACAACACTCACTCACACATACAGTCTCACCTATAGCCAATTTTGAGTGTCCAATCCACCTACTTCATGTCTTTGGAATGTGGGAGGAAACCGGAGCACCAGGAGGAAACCTTTATGATTATATTAGGACATGCAGACTCCGCACAGAAGGCACCCCAACTTTTGTTTTTAACAATATTTGTATAAAACATTTCATGATATAAACTGCATGTTACATAGTAAAGCATTTTCTGTGATTGTTGTATCTGATAAAAGTCACTAAAGTAAACATGTACTTTTTTAGTTTTAATAAATGTAGAAAGAAAACATGTAGAAAAAAGAATGAAAGACTGGACAAACATATGTTCATGTTAATATGTTGTAACCTTAATCTTAGGTTGCTGGGATGGGGGGTGGGGTATAAAAATGCACTGATTATAATATATGTAGAGTTGTGATATTGTCTCTTACTTTTGCATAGGTTAATGTCTAGATTAATGCCCTTGGCTAAATCTAATAAAACATTTTTTTGTGTAAGCAAGTAAGTAAGAGAACACAATGCAAGGAAAAGTTTTCCTTTAGCAAAGAAATGCTCAGTTTGAGAAATCTGTAGCTGAAGACAAATGTACATTTTATTTTTAGTTTCCAAACTGAGTGGTATACAATAAAAGCCAGAGCACTTTCTAAGGCTGAACGGTAATGTTTTCAGAAAACACACAAGCTGTTTTTCACATCTGAGATGGGAATAAAGATAAGACAAGAAAAGACAGCAATTAGTGTGAGTAGAAGCACAGGCTGTAGCATGTATCTTAGTAAGGATAAGCAAAAGTTATATACTTACCATAATGTTAAATCCGTGTCTGATTTTCATCTGCTTCAGATGACTGGGTTGTCAGATCAAACGGAATCTGACATTTCTGTTGCTGAATTTGAAGCTTTATTGGTTCAAGAGCTCTGACTCCTCCTCTACCATAATTCCCAAGGCTCCACTTCAGATGTTCAGATCGAGTTTGCCCCCACCCCTTATTCTTTAATATAGGAGAAAAATGCCACCTAAGGGAATCTCTTCCCAAGACACAGTTTCTGAAATTAGATAATCTGAAAATCTTGAGGAATAGAGGGTACAGTCCCAATTGACTGTGCACCAACAAGGAATAATATCCACTCAATCATCTCAAAACCATAAGTGATAATTTGAAAGGGGTAGGTGGAAGGGAGTTTGAAGTGGATGAAAATCAGACAACATGGATCTAACGTTATGGCAAGTACATAAATCCAATGTTATGTACTTTTTTTTTTCATTCAGATGTGTGTGACAGTATCCTAAGCTATCAAACAGGGTGGTATCAAGGAAGGATATGGTGAAACCAAAGGAAGAGCATGATCTGAATTGAGTACACAGCTAATAGTGAGAATCAAAGGTATGTACCATTTCCCAGGTGGCTGTGGCAAATATGTGAACAATGGATAATCCTCTGTTAAAGGCTGAATAGGTATAGACTGCTCTGGCTGAATTTGCTTTTCGGCTTCCCATGTATGGGTAAATTTTTATTATATACCAAGGAAATGCATTCTGAGAATCATCTGAATAAGGTAACTTTTGAAACTACCTACCCCAGTTTTGGCTTGGAAAAGGAGATGAACAATTGATCATTCTTTCTGAAATCTTTGGATCTGCAGAAATAGAATCTGAGTTGTCTGTGAACATCTAACATATGCACCAAGTATTCTCCTTTAGTCAAGTACTTTGGAAAAAAGACTGATAAATGTATTGATTGGTTTAAGTTAGTTTCATATGCCACCTTAGTGATGAAGGACACATTAATTCTAAGGGAAGCTCACTTTGTGTAACACTAGATAGGGAGGCTTTGAAGACAGGGTCTGTTGTTATGAGATTTATCATGGCTGGTGTTGCTGCCATTAAGAAGATTGTTTTCCATGTAAGAAATTTTAGATCTGCTGAGGTAGCAGGCTTGAAAGGATCTTGAGTTATAGCTTGTTGCATAATGATGATGTCCCATGGAGGTCCTGGATCTCCAATGGAGAGGCCTTAGTAGAAAAGCACATTAAAGATGTTTTTTGAAATTTTTAGAAAAGCTATTAACATGTCTTTATGTACAATATGAAAATTGGAAATTGCAGAGAACTCTATCCTGACAGTAGCAAAACTGGAATACTTGTCAAAGAGATCAGATAAAAATTCAAGTTTGGACGGAACCAATGGTGAGAAAAGATCCAAGACTTTGGAGTAGGCCCAAATGGAAAACCTTCTCCATTTACTGTGATAAATTTTCCAAGTTCACAGTTTCTGTGAAGCAGAGAGAATGTTGATTACTGCAGTGGAAAGCCTGGCATCTCTGGCAATGGTTAAAATTGGAGTGACCATGTGGTTAACTTCATGGACTTCTGGTCCAGAGGAGGCAGTCCAGACAAATGAGTAAGTCTATCTGGATAATGATCCAATATCCATGGTGGATGTAATAGTAGAGGCTCCGGATAGGGGAACCATGTCTGTCGGGGATAAAAGTGGGCAATGAAGTTCACCCTGGCCTTGCACTGTCTTGCTTTCTGTATGAGTTTGTTCATTAGTGGTAAGGGGGGAAGGCATACAGGAGATCTGGGGGCCAACTATGGACCAAAGAATTCATTGGTGACTGTCCCTGTGGAGAGATCATGGCAAAATACCTGCTGCACTTGTTGTTGAGCTAGGACACAAAGAGGTCACAACAAGGTTGGCTCCAGTGACCGGAAATTGCTTGTGTCACTGCCAGATCGATGGACCACTCATAAGGCATCAACACTGTCTTGCTCAGTTTGTCCACAAGTTCAATGAAGGACCCTGGGATGTGCATTGCTATCAGAAAGCATTGTGAAGATATCACCCATTGCCAGACCCTCATGGGCTCTCAATATAGATGATAAGATCGGGTTCCTACTTTTTGTTGATGTACCATACTGCACTCATGTTGTCTATTTGTATGGAGATCATACTCTTGGGGAGGAGATCCTGAAATGCTTGCACTGCTAGGAGGCCCATTCTCAGCTCAAAGACGTTGATGTGAATGCTGGCCTCTATTGATGACAATGTACCTTTTACCATTCTCCCTTCAAAATACCCCACCCCCACCCAAGAAGGGATGTGTCCATGGCCACAGTTGCAATTGTTGAACCTGTCTGAAAGTGACGGCCCTCTCTCACAGATGGGGTTATTATACACCAAACGTTCTGTTTTTGTATACCTGTGTAATTTGAACTTTTGAATGCAGAGGATGAGTGTATTGAGACCACAGTACTACTAAGTTCCACTGCAGCACCCTCATATAATATCTAGCTAAGGGGATCATTAGAATTGTAGATGTCACAAGACCTAAAAGTTGTAGGTATAACCTCGCCAGTGGTGTTGCGTAATATAGAACTTGAAGAGCTGTAAGACAAAGGACCAGGACCCTGGTTTGGGTATGGATGACTATTTGAAGTTTAGTGTCTATAGGTGGAATCCTATGAATTCTATACTCTGTGCTGGGCTCAGATGACATATTGGCAGATTTATAGAAATTCATAAATTTATAAGCAACTGGAGTACTTGGTCCCAGTGCATGAGTAGGAGATGCCTGGTGGAGACAGTGAGGAGCCAATCATCAAGGTTCAGGAAGACTTGGAAACCTATTAGGTGCAGGTGCACAGTTATTACTGTTTGATCTTTTTGAACACTCTGGGGGCTGTGGAGAGACTGGATGGTAGTGCTCTGAATTGGAAGTGAGTGACTCTTAGCCAGAAATGAAGCATTATTCTTGACTGCTTCTCTATTTTCATGTGATAGTAGGTGTCCTAGAGATCTGTACAGCACATACAGCTATCTTTCTTCAGCAGAGGTAAAATGGACTGAATTGTGATCATCCAGAAATTTTTGAATTATGATCTGGTTTAGGTGACAGATCTGAAATGGGTCTGAGGTCTCCAGTCTTTTTTGCACTAAAAGGAACTTGGAATAGACTCCAGATTCTAACTGTTTATGGGGTACTGGTTGGATGACTTGTTTTTCTAGCAGCTTTCAAATTTCTATGGCTGCTAAGTCCCACTGACTGGGTGGGACATCAGAGACTTTATTCTTTTTCTAAGGTGGGAGTTAAAATAAATTGAATAGCCTCTGAATATTATTCTTAGCAACCATGAATCTGATGTTATCCTGTGCCAAGCCTGAGGGTGCAGAAAAAGATGTCCCCTCAACTGCCTCCACAGTGTAACAGTCAGGTTCATGGGTGCTGAAAGGCCTTCTTAGACAATGGACTGTAAAAGCCTTGACTATGTGGTCTGTCTCTGCCTCTTGGGAATTGTCTGTTAAAATTGTCTCCCACTGCCATGAGGAGGTCTGTCACCTTGAGAGTCATGGAGAGTACTTTTTGATTTGCAGAACCCATGTGCTTCTCTGAACTCTGGTTCCTAGTGAACATTCGTGGTGGGGTGGAAAAGCATAGCCCCACTGTAGAGAAAGCATTGCTATCTTGTTGGCTTCTGGATATGTATCCTTGACTTTCAATCCAAACAAGGTAGAACCATCATAAGGGGCTTTAGCAAAGGATGACATAAAGCCTTCTGCAAAGTCACATCCATGTGTAACAATGTATGGTAATGCCAGTACATGCTGCACTAGCCATACCATCAGCTGCATGTCTACATCAGAGGAGGAATGAAGGGTGGGAAACTGGGAGTCCACCATTTTCTAAACATCTACAGTAACACCCCTGAGAGTGATTTGGTGATCTCTTTAGTCAAGTTTCTCTGGAACCTTGTTAAATGGGCTAGAAAGCTAAGCAATCTAAGGATAGAAGTCACTGATGCATAGGCCCACTTTCCAGATCTGTCCATCACCCTAGACTCTCCATTAGGAGTATGAACAAATGAGCTTTCTAGCAATAGTTCTTTCTTGGTAGCTGCTACTACCACCACCAAAACCTCTACCAGTATATCCTTACTCCAGTGCTCCCTGTCTGCTGGTGCAGATAATATTCTGTCAGCCTTTTTGGGATGATCTTCACCACATCAGGGACCTTCCACAGCTGTTGAGCCATAAGATCAATAAGTGGATCAATGGGAGATACCAGCCAGGATGATACTTGTCCAGAACCAAAGGCCTCCAAGAATACTGACTGATCTGGCAAAGGGTCTTGGGACAACCAACCCCCTCTCTCTTTCGCTAGTTCTAGGATATCACTGAATGTGACATCTACAGAGTGGGATGGAGGGGAACCCTCTCTTCCATCTAAGTCTGTACCTTTGGTGAAAGATTTCAGGGAAGAGCCTAGGTACTTCTGCTTGCACTTCTGTTTTCTTGGAGCACCTTCTAGGGGAGCAATAGAAGGGTCAGAATTGGATGGGGAGTTAACAAAGTAAATTCCCCAGAAACCCTTGGCACCGATTGTTCCTGTCTGATAGGATGAAGAGGTAAAGACACAGACTACAGATGGGTTTTGGGTGGAACTATACTGGTTGAAGCCACTTTGCCTTTGGTAGTTGCCAAAACCCTTTCAAAAGCCTCAAAGGCCAAAGCTGCCACTGGATTGGATGTCTCTCTCCCTTCTGAAGAAGAGAGGAAAACCTCAGCATCAATGATCACCAGCACCGAAGCCAACCTCAGATCCCAGCTGTCTAGGGTCAAAGCCCCGACAGGGAGAGACAGTTCCAAGAATCTCAGTGTCAACTTACCCCCTAGAACTTAATGCTGAAGCTTCTGCTCAGAGTTTCATCTTAATCTGATGGCATCAGAGTTGAGAGAGAGAAAGAGGGAAAGAGTCGATGTCAAAGATGTAAGCAGCTCCAACACCGACAAAGGTGCTCCAGTTCCAGATGGTTCCAATAATACTGAACCTGAAGGGCAAGTTGGTACAGATTCCTGTAATGGAGGGGTACGTTTGCTCTATACCTTCCCAGGGGATGGTACTGGGATAACTCCAAGCTGTCTTTGCTCTGTAAAACTTCCTCATCATCCTATCAACATCGATTTCTATGAGGCTTCTAGACAATTGAGTGGAAGACGCTACCAAAGATGGTTGAGACTATTTCCTTTCTTACAATATCAGTGACTGAAATCTAGAACTCATCAGTCCCAGTGAGTAGATGGTGCCAGGAGAAGGTGATCAGGCCCGAGTATGTGCTGGTTCCAACCTTCTAGAACCTTAGGTTCAGGGCTGACTAAGGTTGTCTGCTCCAGAGACCTTTTTTTTTTTGAAGTTTTAGAGGGAGACTTGCTCCTTTCCTTCCCACTATTGTCTTTTTCTTTTTCTTGAACCTTAGACTTGGATTTGTCTCACTTAGAAGGAAAAAAAGGTAAAGGAGTAGCCACTGTGCTATAAGGAGCCCCTTAAGAACCAGCTTGTCCTGTTTAGCTTGGAGGGACCTGGCACTAAAAGATTCACAAGACTGATGCTTTATAGCATGGTGCTCAGCACTTACACAACAGACACATCTGGAGTGCTGGTCCTGCAATGTTAGTTTGTGCCCGCACTCTGAGCCCTTTTTAAACTCAGTTGATTCTGACATCCTGAAGAATCACTGTAAGTTCCAACAATTAGTGAGAAATACAAAGCTAAACAGGCTTTGTTTTTGTTTTAATATTAAGAAAGGTTACCAAGAGGAGGTCTAAGGCCTTAACTTTTAAACAAGCTACACTAACTAGACAAACCTAATTCCTCAAAACTACAACTAACAGTATAAACATTTAATAACAGTAAGAATACAATCAAGTGAGAAAAACTCTTGCAGTAGTAGAGGAGATGCAGTAAGAAATAAGGAAATTTCAACCCACTGCTGAAGACAGCTCTTTGCACATCCATAATGTTCGAGCATCAAACAAGATCTGAGCAACTGTGGTACAGCCTAGAGGAAGAGTCAGAGCTCTGCATCCAAGAAAGCAACAGCTCATGCATTTAAACAGATGAAAATAGACAACATTGGATCCTTCATTTTAGGTTAGATTATGCCTGTGTGTGTAACTTTCAGTTTATATGTTCAAGGCTAGCTGACCTTTATGTCTAGCCAATTTTCCTGTTTTTTACTTGAAATAACCGATTAGCCTTATGCATCTCATGGTTGATAATTATATAGTACCCTTAATGAGAATAACAGGGATCATTCCACAGATAATTTGAGGGGACTTGTGTGTGGGATAAAACATTTAGGACCTGCCTGTGCCAGTTAGTAGTACAGTAGGCAGTCCTGGGGTTAAATTTTCTGTTTCCCATCCACAGATCTAAGTTTCACTTGAAAATTGACAGGGATGAACTTTTTTACATGGATGAGGAGTTTGTTCCACAGCAGTGATATCCTCTGCAAAATATACCTGTCCCTCCAAACTGTTCTGTTGATGTTGCAGAACAGGATAACATCCCTAGACTGAGTATTCTGATTCCATTTGACTTGCTGATGTGCAGTAAATGCATCAGTAATGGGTTGGAGGATGCCTTGTACGCAAGACACAGGGGCAATACATTCCATGACTTGCCTAATGAGAGCTGGGTAGACAGGACAATGACATCTATAAATCTAGATGTAATCCCTTTATAAGCTGTGCAGTATAGAAGAACTTTCTTACAACAACAGAGACATGTTGGTCAAAAGTTAGGTCACTGTTCACAGAAGTTCCCAAATCCCAAACAACTGGGTCAAATTTTAGGAGTGCATTGTCAATATTGCAGTTCTCTGGGGTAGATGACCTCCCAAAGAATACAATAATGCATTGTTGGTATTTAGTTTCAGACCATGATTTTGGCACAAGAGATTTATCTGAAACAAACTTTCCTGCAGGATGTCTAAGTCATTTGGGGATTCAATGACTGCTCCTAGCTTGCAGTCATCTGCAAACACAGTCAGCCAGACCCCTTTCTTATTGATTTTTACTTAAAAAATAGATGCCAAACAGGAGAGGTCCCAGCACAGAACCCTGGGGGACTCCACTGGTGACTGGTCTCTTTGTGGTGATAACTTCCCCTATTTCAGTTATCTGTATCCTGTCTTTGAGCCATTTGGTAATCCAGTGGGTGACACAGGGTTTTATTCCCAGTTTATTTAGCTTTAATACCATGCTGAGTGGGGAACTGTGTCAAAAGCTTTGGCCAGATTAAAGTATGTGGTATGTACCATTTTGCCTGCATCCATTGCTTTGGTAACCTTTCAAAAAAATCCACCAGGCTGAGTAAGCATGACCTGCCCTTAACAAATCCAGACTGAGACAGGTTGAGTGTCTGGAGGTTCCCTAAGCCCTGATTGATTAATTCCTTATGTCTTTCCATGGCTTTGCATATGATGCTGGTCATACTTGTGGGTCTATAATTGCCTGGGTCTGTGGAAGGTCCTTCCATGTTCAGGGGAATGACTATAGCTGCTCTCCATTCACATGGTACAAAACCTGTATGGAGGCTGAGATTGAACAGTGTTGTTAGGGGTGTGGATAAATTGTACTTCATGCTATTTATAATGCATCTGGGGATATTTTCAGGATCCATCAATGCAGCATTTTTAGCTTTTGATAGCACTTTTAGGACTTTGTTTTGTGTGACAGCTGGAGGTGAACCAGTTTCAGTTTCGGGTATATCTTGAGGGACAGGCAGAAGGGAGAATGCGGTAAATTTAGAGTTAAATGTAGTGCCCAGTAGGTTATCTATAGCTTCAGCCTCAGTGTGGGTAACATTGTTCACAATCAGCTCAGTACATTGTTGAATTGTGTTTTTGATATGTCAAACATAACTAAAAAATGCCTTGTGATTGTCTTTGGCTTGCGTAGCTATCTTAGCCTCAGACTTGACTTTGGTGGATTTTATTAAGTTCTTAAGATGTTTGTTTATTTCAGTGACAAAGGCGCTAATACTCTGGAAATTACTCATTACTTTTGGTAAAAATTATTTTCATTTTATTATAAAGCTTGATATTATGGTTCCTCCATGTGGGTCTGTTTCTGGGGTTTGCCCTGCACTTGTTCCTATGTTGCATCTGTGCAGCTGCATACATGCTGGTATGATGTGGTGGTGTACATTTCTGTGTATTCAGTAAGTTAACTGGGTTTGGTGGGGATTTGAAGCTTGTCAATGTATCACTTAGAAGTAGGTAGTTTGTTTTAAAGAAATTTCTAAAGGTACCCTGGGTGGAAGGGATCTCTGGTTTCAGTTTCATTTCTAAGGAGACTACTTTATGGTCAGAACTAACAAGTGATTAATATACCAAAGGGATAGTGCAAGATGCTCCCATATTATTAAGGACAATTTCCAAGACGTTATTCCTCCTAATAGGCACTCTGACTAATTGTTCCATGGCATTTGATTAGGAAAGCCTAGGAATCTCTATGCTTGCGCACTAGTAGTGGTGTGGGTTTCACAGTCTATAGCTGCATAGTTTAGATCACCAAGGAAATTGTATTAGGTTTGGTAATGAGTGACTCTAGTTCCTGTAGGTAGGTGTACTGGCTTTCTTTTGTTATAGAGGGAGTTCTATGGCCAGCTAATATATGGTATGGGACCTTTCTGATGGTTATTTGGACAAGAAGAAGCTCTAGTGCATCATGCTTACCAGCTTTGATGTGAGTCTCTTCTGGATATAGATTGATACACCCACCTTTCTCCCCTCTGCAGTAGCTGGTCTAAATGTGTGGAATGCATTATAGCCCTGCACAGCTGGAGTGCCCTCTACTATTTTAAGCCACTAAACATACATCAACTAAACTCAATCACTAAACATACATCAACATCTTCCAGTGTGAGAAGGGTTTGTAGGGAGTGGAGTTTCTTTTTCAGGCTTCTAGCATTGATCAGTAACACCTTCAGAGTTTCCTTTGTTTGTTTTGTTATGTTGACAGGTTTATCAGATTGGCATTGCCTAAAAAGACACTAATGGGGGGGGGGCAATGTCTAGGCCAATAAATGAAACCCTAGAGGGTGCAGATGCATGCCATCCCTGATGAAGCAGTATGGTCTATCAATACTATTCTCCCAGGCTGACAAGTATTGGACCCCTTTTGAATAACACCAAAAACTAAGCCAGTTATTGAATTCAATTATTTTTTGCTCATATTGCAACATCATCCTTGGAGAAGGTAGCATGCTGTATAGTGCTACCCTCATAACTGCCTTGGATATACAGTCTGAAAGGTCTGTTATGTCTCTTTTTGCATAATCCAGGAAGATACATCATAAGTCATTGATACTTGCCTAAAGTATGACAGAGACATACTGGTACTTGTTCAATGACTTGAGAGCATGTACGATCTGATGGATCCTGTCTCCTGACAAACTACTAACTGTCACTTTTTCCTAGCTCAGCTGGTAAGAGGAACATCTGCATGTCTTATGATGGAGTTACCAATTACAAGAATGTTTGGTTTGGTCAGTGTTTGCTTTACGGGCTTAGCATCTGTGACTTTGAGACTCCTTGTGCTATATGAGGAAGTAGGCTTAATATGCTGAGTGTGCTTTGGATCTGCACTGGGTTTTGGAGGTCTTTAAAGTTTAGGAAAGTTAATCTTTAGAACCTCAGCATATGACATATTATGGGTATTGTGATCTTGAAGAGGTGTGATGTGTGGTGTACTGCTGATGATTTTGGTGTCTGAGTTTACAATGTACGAGATTTTTGCCTCCAATTATATTATATATATATGCATCTCTTGACACTCTGTTACACTGTTTGGATAATAGATGATTGTCAGACGATAATTCTTACACTGTCTTAAAACACCCATTTCAACCAGGCTAGCTAGAAAAGTTGTTGGGAAGTGTTAGTCTTGATAGCAAAAGGAATGACTCTGGATTCAGGGATAAAGTACAGCTGTGCAAAATCTTACCATAACGGTAGATGTCTTTGCCTTCACCACTGCACTATTCATAACTTATGGTATTACCTGCCATGGAAGCCCATCGTCCGGCTAGTCTACCAAAGTCTACTGTTGCTTTAAGGTACGCTGAACATCACCTAAATGCTCCTGGCATAGTGTAGGGTATAAAGGTGACATTCAGGCATACCATCCTCAGAACTGATTGCCCCAGAAGGAACAGCAGTCCAAGGAAAACCAAAGAGAACTGCACATCCAGGAAGGAAAAAAGACTAGGGGGATGGAGGGAGTGAGTGAGCACCACAGCAGTGAAGCCAAGGACATCTACCGTTATGATAAGATTTTATACAACTATACTACATCCTTACATTCACCTCTGCAGTATTTATAACCTATGGGAGAGTGCCAAAGCTCGAGAAGAAACTTGGGAGGAGGAAGCAGTAGTAGAGCCCTCTAAGAAGCCATGAAGAATGGCAAGAGCAAAACCAGCTACAGCTCTGGAGATACTGTCCAGCTTGTAGTGTCTGATAAAAGTATGCACAGAAGTCCAGGTAGCTGCTTGAAGAACAGAATCAGTGTCTGAGCCCTTAAAAAAAGCACCAGAAAAAGCCACAGCTCTAGTGGAATGAGCCTTTACAGAAGAAGGAAGACTCTCAGAAATAGCCTTTGGAGTCCAAGTAGAAACAGTTTGCTTGGAAACAGCCAATCCTAAATACCTAGGATGAAAGGAAACAAACAACTGATCAGATTTTCTGATAACTTTTGTCTTACCCAAGTAAAATCTGAGATGTCTATGCACGTCTTAAGGTATGCAGCACCCTATCACTGTCAGATTATGGAGAGTGGAAAAAGTAAGCAAATTAACAGATTGATTAACTGACAACTCATTAACCACCTTAGGCATAAAAGAAGGATTAGTACACAAGGACACCCTGTCCTCGTGAAATATCAAAAAGGCAGACAAGCCATAAGGGCTTGCAGCTCAGACGCCCATGTGGTAGAAGTAAGAGCTAACAAAAGAACTGTCTTCCAAGAACAATGTTGCAAGGAAGTTGAAACAGCAGGCTCAAAAGGAGCCTAAGTCAATTTTTCCAGAACAAAATTAAGATCCCAGGGAGGACGTACAAGCTTCCTGGGAGGTCTAATATTAAGGACATCTTTAAGAAATTGCTTAGCCTCAAATCTAGAAGCTAACAGGGGAGTTAAAGGCAGACAAGCAGAAGGAGCTGATAAGTGTTCCTTAATAGAAGAATAGGCCAACCCAGCATTGTGCAACTCACACAAATAAGAAAGAACCAAAGGAACATACACAGAAAGTGGGTCCAGGTTACGACACCGACACAAAATAGAAAACCTCTTCCATTTAGATAAGTAGGATTTCCTAGTAGTAGGTTTCCTGTCCTCCTGCAGGACCTGCAGCACGTCCTCAGAAAAAAAGGTGTCTGAGGAATCAATACCCTATCACCCACAGTGTCAGTTGAAACATGGAGAGGTGGGGATGGATGAGAGATCCCTTGTCTTGTGTGAGTAGATCCACTCTGAGAGGTAACTTGTGATGATTGCCCTTGGTTAGCTGCAGAAATAGAGGGAGCCAGTGCTGTCATGGCCAAAAGGGAGTCACCAACAAGATTTTGGGAGCATCCTATTGAATCTTGAACAGGACTCTTGGAATGAGAGGAAGGGGAGGGAATGCATAAAGAGACATCCCCTTCCAACAAAATGAGAGGGCATCCACCTTCCATACCAGAAGACCTGGGTCTCTAGCACAAAACAGAGGAAGTTGTTTCTTCAGATGGAGGCAAAGAGATCTACTTGAGGAGTACCCCACTGGTGAACAATGTCCAAAAACATATCTCTGTGAGGCATCCATTTGTGTGATTGAGGGAAAGACCTGCTCAAACTGCCTGTCACAATGTTCTGATCTGAAGGGATATAAACTGCCTGAAGAGTCAGTTGATACATGACAGCCAGATCCCATACCAGAAGAGCCAGCTGGCAAAGAAGGTAAGATTTTGTTTCCCCCTGTTTGTTGATATACCACATCACTGTGGTATTGTGTGCGAATACCTTGAGAGGCCCAGGAGAGAAAAGAGGATGAAAGGCCTGAAGAGCCAGCATAAGAGCTCACATCTCTTTGATGTTGATGTGTTCCATTTGCTGATGAGGTGACCACACTCCCTGTACCTTCAGGGAGACAAACGTTGCTCCTCATCCCACATCTGAAGAATCTGTGAACAGATCCTGAGAGGGAAGAGGAGGGTAAAAAGGGAGCCCTGTATTCAGAGACAACTGCTGAATCCACCATAGAAATTCCTTCTTGAGACAAGGAAGAAGAGGAACTGTAAAGTCTGTTGCGCATGTTGAAGCCACACTGAATTCAGAAACCACTAAAGCTTCCTCAAGTAGAATTTGGCCAGTGTGAGCATTAGAATGGTGGAAGTCATGAAACCCAGTGCCCTCAGAAACTCCCTGGCCGTAATATATGCCAGGGGAAGGAGAGTTTGAAAGTAAGAAATAATAGTTAAGGCCTTTGGAGGAGGCAGGGATGCCAGCATTGGGACCGTCTGAATCCTGCAACCCAGAAAGACGTGATTCTGAGAAGGAGTCAGGGAAGAAATTTATTGTGAACCCCAGGTGCTGAAAAAGAGAAATAGCAAAACAAAGATTTTTCAAAAGGACCTCTAGAGAGGATGCCTGAATCAATAGGTCATCCAAGTAAGGAAATATTTGAATCCCTTGAAGACTGCAAAAAGCAATCACAGGAGTGAGGCATTTGGTGGACACCCTTGGGCTAGTAGAAAGGCCAAAAGGCAAAGCACAGAAATGAAAATGCCAGAAAGCAACAGAGAAATACAAAAAGTTTTTGAAAAGAGGATGGATTGGAATATGAAGATAAGCATCCTTGCAATCCAGAGACACCAGAAAGTCTTGAGGGAGCAAGAGAAGAAACAGGGTCTGAAGGGACAACATCCAAAAGGAAGGCACCTTCAGAAAAGTGTTTAGATAAGAGAGGTCTATAACTGGTCTCCAAGTTCCCTCTTTTCTGGACACTAGAAACATTCTTGAATAAAGCCCCTTCACCCTTTGGGACACAGGCACCTTCTGAATAGTACCCTGAGACAAAAAATCTCGAAGAACCTCTAGTGAAAAGGGAAGTTGTTCTTGAGAAGGCTGAGGAATGCCCATAAAAGGAGGATGGGAAATCCACACCTTGAAGTATCCCTGATGAATGACTGACAAAACCCAAGAATCCTGGGTGATTCAAAGTGAAATAGGAAGAGAAAGAGAAAGATGAAGAGAAAGAGGAATGTGGCTGAGGACAGGTGGATAGTCAGACAGCACCTGGTTTGCAGGAAGGCAGGGCTTTTAAATCCCTGCAGTCTGAGTGGCTTAGCAGGGGGAGTCCGTTTACCAACCTTTTTACCTTTAGCAGGAGGGCGAGATTGCCTACGAACAATGGCTGGCTTAGAAGGGTAATTTCTCTGAAATCTAGGCACAGGAGAAACAAACACATGTTTAAGTTCCTGTAAGGCCTTCCCATTGTCTTGAAGAGACTTAAACCAGCAGCTGCTTCACTAAACAAAAGTTTATTATCCAGAGAAGCATCCATCAACTTAGCCTTAATATCATCAGGCAAAGGTTGAAGCCTAAACCAAGGATACCTTCTCATTACTGAACCAAAAGCAGCAGCCCTAGAGGAGGCATCCACTGCATCATAACTACATTTGATAGAATGATGAACTACTTGAGAGGAAATCCCTAGCAAGGAAAGAGCAGAAGATGTACTCTCAGAGTCTGGAAGATCAGATAAAAGCTGACAAGCCTGAGAAAGAAGAGCCAACATATACCTAGATATATGTGTCTGATAATTAACAGCCCTAAAAGCTAGGGTAGCCAAAGTATGAACTTTCCTACCCAGCCTGTCCATGGTTCTGCTGTCCTTGTCAGAAGGCAATAACTTGGATGAAGGAAGCAATTGAGACAGCTTATCAGAGGCTACAGAAACCACAGAAGGGTCAACAGCAGAACATTTGAACAAAAAGAAACAATCCTCAGGTACCTTATAAAACTTATCAGACTTCTTGGGAGCAGGGAACAGAACATCAGGTGCTTTAGAGGCATTGGGAATAACATCCAGTCAAGCAGCCAAAAGAGGAGGAATATCTGCAGATTTAGGTGACTCCATCTGCAGTAACTCATAGTACCTTTTATGGATATCAGGGACCTGGGCACCATCCCAATGAAAAAAATTCCATCATCCTAGAAAGTGTGTCTCCAAAGGAAATTTCCTCAGAAAGAGTATCTGGACTACTAGATTCCTCCTTCTCAGACTCATAGTCTAAAGTAGAAGGAATCTGGGTAGAATAACTAAGGGATTCTTCATCAGAACCCAAATCCTCCTCAGAGGAATTAAATTCCTTGTGCCTTTTAAGTGTAGAAGTGGACCAAGGAGGAGCAGGAACTGAAACCTCTTGAGGAGGCCTTAATGACATTAAAGTATTAAATAACCCATGAGTAAAGGCTTGCCACTTACATTGTGGATCCCTAGGAGCAGAGAAAACAAGTCTAGTCTTTTGTTTCTTCTTTAATGGCATGGCTGCCCTAGAAAACTGAGAAGGCTCTGACTCAGGAAGGCAATCAATAACCGTAGTAGGAACTTCCTTCATCCCTAAGAAGAATCTGCAGAACCCCTTAGATCCTTTGGAAACAATCAACCACGGTTCCCCTTGAACATCTGAAACAGATGCTTGCAAAGCCTCATTGGATGTGCTGCCTGCCAGATCCTCACTGGCTTCCAATCTGGACATGGGAGAGAAATCCAGCAACAGAGCCAGGTGAACCTTTGGGTTTGTAACAACCTCTGAAGAAACACCCGGCACAGGCTGGACAGTGGAAGATTCCAGTCTTATCTTTTCCATCTTCTTCTTGCCTGATGGCTGACCCTCGGGTCGGGAAGTTCCATCCATAGTATCTTTAGCAAGAAGCTTAAGATGCTGGTTCTCAAGATAAAATAACTGGGAAGACATCCTACTACAAAGAGTTTTTGGGATGAATGCCTGACAAATCGAACAAGATGTATAGTCATGAGAAACTCCTTGGCAAAAAAGGCACTTATCATGCCTGTCTTTATGGGGAATCTGTCTCCCACACTGGCATTTACCCTTCCTAGATGACATTAACCCCCCCCAAACAGCAGAATAAATTAAAGAAAAAGAACAAAAACCCCAACTGGGTACTTATCTGGAATGGTGTGGACTTCAGCAAACAGGAGTAATCACCAGAATACAAACATACAGAAAGAAAATGGCAGAACACAGATGGAGGCAAACAAACTGATGGTTAAAAACAGCATTTGGAGTGGCAGCAAAGAAGTTCTGAGGATGGTGCACCTGAACGTTACCTTTACACTCTACTCTATGGGAGAAGCTTATGAATACTGCAGAGGTGAATGTAAGGGCATCTATAACCGCTTGGAATTTGGTTTTAGAATAATGTTTGGGTGGACTTGCTACTGAGTATTTAAATTTCAGTACAAAACAACTGGCCTGGAAACCTTATTCTGCCACCAGTGAGAACCAATAAACTAATTATAGTACAAAAATCACTAATTTGATACTTAAATCAGTACAAGCAGTATCAGTGCACTCAATATTGAGTAATTTTATCAAACGTCTTTTAGCCTGATGACTAGTTTAAGGGGGGAGGAAACTTTGCAAAGTGATCTATATGTGCTTATTGTCAACAGACAATAAACAGGGAGAGGGAGGGAATTATGTTATTAAATTATGATAAGGGGCAGGCAACAACAGACACATTGGCTTTACGGACACAACTACAACAGGGTGGGTGGAGAGAAAAACAATTAGACCCACACCTCTGAGCTGACTGGTCTGGAACTGCCCCAATGCAAAGACAAGTCCTGAACTAGCCTGACATTCACTCAGTACACAAGAATGAAACCAATGCTTAATGCCAACAGTTAGACCACTTAAAACAGCAAAAATGCAGTGCAACTATTTTGTGGAATCCCTACTAAAGGCATAAAGACTTTAGCTAAAGCAGATACAGACTGTTTAAATGAATTAAAAATCAGGTCATGAAATGAAAACACTTATTTGTCTTTCTTGTCTTGTAGAACTGTTACAGTGCCTGACTACTATTACAATGATTTGTGAAAATTGTTCCTGTCTCAAGTGTTAACCTTCATTATTTGAAAGCATACATAGTCTTGTGTGTTTAAGTTAACAGGCCCTTAGGCTGTTTTGTTCTTTTGAGGATTTTCATTAAAACAAAAAGTTTTGAAAAATGTGACATAGATTCAAATAGAGAAGACAAGAAACAACTGTATAAAAGATCAACCTCCAAACATTAGTGGGTGCAAATAACATGAAAGCTGGAAAAAGACATTTAAAAAGCTGTCACATATAATAGGTTGTAATAGTAATTTCTTATAATAGCTACACTAAACATATTATTTCAGAATATGAATGGCCCCACAGTTATAGACAAAAAGGAAAGGGCACTTAAGAAATGCAGAATGCAAATAACAATGCTACAGGAGAGACACTTGGAAAGAAATGAACATGTAAATTTGATAAAGAAATTATTTCAGGAAGGATATTCAGCAGAGTATAATGGCCAAACGAAAAGGGGAGTACTTACACTAACTGCTAGAGGAGCTCCAATAGTGAAAGAAGAGGGGAAAAATGATATTGATGGATGATTTGTGGTAGGAACGAGCTACTGGGAAGGGAGGAAGATTACTCTGATATGTGTTTATATTCCAGCTAAACCTGTTATTATGGAGCTTAAAAAGTTTGGGGAGAAATAATCAGCTATCATTAGAGAATTACTTATAGCTGGGGATTGGAATTTGATTTGCAACCGTGAAGATGAATCTGGGGGACCTAATAGGGAAAATATAACAAAATGGCAGATTTCTGATGAAGTTTATGGAAATATTGGTATGGCAGACGTGAATTCAGTAGAAGCAGCTCTGAGAGCATGCATATATTATTTTCCAAGGTATAATAACTGGGCTAGACTAGAAAGAAATTATATTTTATAGGAACAAGTGCATATAATTGAAAGCTTCATCACACATCCAGTAACTGTTTCAGATCATGTGCCAATAACAACTAAAATAAAAATATAGGGTAAGGAAGTAAAAATAAGACACTGGCACTTCCCCGCCTATCTGCTAAAAATAGAAGAATTTAAGGAATGGGTAGTGAAAATTATCTGAGAGTTATAAGGGAAGACAGAAGTTATAGCTAGTAAGTGAGATAAAATGAAATGAGTATAGTTTAAGAACAGGGTAGAAATAAAAGAAAAAGAGATATGGTTAAAAATAACAGGAATTATTTAGAGGTACTGACAAAGGTTAATGCACTGCAAAATAAGGGGAATCTCACAGAACAAGAAGAGGCACAAATGCAGAGTGCTAAAGAGAAAACACAGAAGTATCTGGATAATAATCATGAATTTAGAAAGATTGCTGTTAAGCAACTATTTTTAATAATAACATTAAGAGGATTTTCTGACTTCTTTTTACATTAAGAAGGTTTTCTGATTGCACTCTTGTGGCAGAAGTGTGTTGCAGAAAACCTGTCTGAGTTGGGGGGCTGCTGGCTGAAAGCTTACTGTGTGTTTTCCTGACTGGTCTGTAGCCCTTGCTGCTGCAAAACTTGTTTTTCTGATTTTATATATTGCGTGGGTTTGTGCTCACTTCCTCAGAGCTGCTCTTGTTTAGCCTTCTTCGTCTGAGAGTTACAAAGAATCTGCTACATCTAAAGGTAGCTGCTGCTAAAAGAACAAAAATAAGTACCATTTTGCACTTCTGCTGACCATTTTTACTGTATTTGATAAGAATCCTGTATTATTTGTTACATCTCTTGCACTTTAGTAGAGTTTCAAAGCTGAAATGTGTCCACTGCTGCTGTAGATTTAATTACATTGTGTCTGCTAGTTTTACAGGACTGTAATATCTAGATTGTGTAATTTCTCTGCACTTGAGTTCTAAAACCAGCATTTTTACATTAAGAGAATTTTCTGACTGTACTCTACTGGCAGAAGTGTTCCATGTAGCAAACCTACCTGAGTTGGGAACTACTGGCTGAAAGCTTATTGTGTGTTTCCCTGATTAGTCTGTAGGCCTTACTGTTGTAAAACTTGTTTTCCTGAATTTATATAACACCAGTATTTGCACAAGGCTGCTGTCTATGCAGAGGCAGTTAGCAGTGCCCTGTATAGATGCAAACACATTCAAGTTAAAATTTCCCTTAAAATAACTATCTCTGCAGTTTTTGCCAGCCCCCATGCTGCTCTAGGAGCATCTGAGTTGCACACAGAGTAGCATCACTGTGTTGCATAGCTGTATTTCAATCTGAGTATAGAACTCATTCTTTATCTGTGTGTTATCATACCAGTCCACTTAAATATATCCACTCTTGTACCCGGTTAAACCCATAGTAAATAACCCTGAAACCACGGATAGGCACTTTCCTGCTATCTCCATGACCAGCCTGATGGACTTAGGCATCCTGAAGCATTGTTGCAATTGTCTCATGTATAGTGACAACTACATAATCCTGAAACAAACAGACACAGTATGTGAGAGTTTAGTTATACAATGAAAATTAAGATACAACACTCATATGCTGACAAATCAAATGACAAACAGGTTATCAGCATATGAACATCATTTCCCCCACTAAATAAGGTCTCAACACATAAACCCACATATGCAGAGATACTCACAACTAACTTACCAAAATATTGCATAAACCACGTGCAAACAAAGCCAAGTTAACACCAGCAACTACTCATAAAAATACACATTACAGTATCTCCACAAGCAAGCCCCTAAGGTGAAACACCACGCATTCAAACATCTTGGTCATAGAAGACTCCATCGTAAGACACACTGATGCACTGCTCACCAGGCTGGATAAAGAGAGGGTTTCAGTCAGTTGCGTGTCACAGGTCAGAATTCGCCAGATCACACAGACACTCAAGTCACTCAACCACAATTACCAGTATGATTCAGTCATAGTCAATGTGGGTGTGAATGACCTGAGATGTACCTCCCTTGACTGTGAAGAGAGACATGATGAACCACTCTGAATATGTGTCACAGGTGGGCATGAGCCTAGCATTGAGCAGCATTCTACCCTCACCAAGAATTATACCACAATACAAACAGAAAATGACTGACTTCAACAATTGACTTAGCTACTGATGTCATTCCAAGGGGATTTAGTATTTGTTATTCTGGGACAATATGATCAACAGACGCCGCTAGGCTTTTGAATAGTGGTCAAGGCAACAGCGACCCCCATAGTGTCTTTTTTAGGCAGTGCCAAACCAAAAACCTACCAACATAACACATTCTTCTAAAGCCAAGCTGTAGGTACTACTGCTCAGTGCTAGGAGTCTTAACAAGAAACTGTACCCCTTGGAAGCTCTCCTCACCCTGGAGAAAGCTGATGTCTATGCAGTTACAGAGATGTGTTTCAAGACTGTGGAAAGCACCCCAGCAGTGCAAAGCTACAATGACTATCAAACACTCAAACCACCCTCTGAAAAGGAAAAAAGAAAGGAGGAGGTGTTTTCATTTACATAAAAAGTAACCACATCTCAAGACTTGTCAAGCAGGATGACTCGCTTGAGCTATTCCACATCCAGCTGACCATATGCAAAATCCCCCATCATATTATTGCCATCTACAGGTTCCCAACTTTGAACTATGAAAACTACTCTGCATACCTGAAGTTACTAGAATCAATTACCAGTTACCTTTACAGGGGTCCAGGGAAGAAAATATTGTGGGAAGAAATAGCCAGGGAATTGTTATCTGTAGGCTTGTATAGGTCCTAGGGCTGATAACCAATACCAACCTATGAACTTATGACCATTCAGCCCAACACACTATTCATGGGCAGTTTTAACTACCACTCCATAGATTGGGAAACATACACAACCACTAACATGCAGGCTCAGTGATTCCTGGACTTTGTCAATGCAAATGTTCTGGCACAGCTAGTCTGTACTCCCATTAGGGGCTCACATCTCATTGACATAGTACTAACAAACATGGGGGAACACTGAACCCCCCCAGTATAATGTCCTCATTGGTAGGATTGGATCATAAACTGGTCTCCTTTGAAATAAATGTAATGGTAGAAACTGCATTAAACCCTAAAACCATAAAGAATTTTTCCAAGGCAAATTGGCTTCTGTTAAGTGATAACATATGTAACTTTACAGCTCCCCTAACCCCAAAAGTATGGATGCCTATGCAGAAGTATACACAAATGCCCTGTACAACCACTTAAACAACTGCATAGAAATGGCAGTACCAGACCGAACTAAATCCAAGTCTAGATGGAAAATCAAGTCACCCTGTTGGACCCCTGGCATAAACAGGCTATACAACAGAAGGAATAAATTCCTAACTAGCAGTAAGTGGGAGGGTACACAACAGAGAAAAAAATCCCTCATTAGTCTCAACAGGCAATTCAGGGAACTAGTCAAGTTTTCAAAAGCTAAATGCGAGACTAAAACAGCCTCTCAATCAAAAGATAACCACAAAGCATTTATTAGCTAAGTCTAAAATCTTAAGGAAGCACTCAATAATGTGCTGAGTTGACGGTAGATAGCACTACCTATACTCAGCCAGAAGAAATATCAAACCTGCTGGCCATTAAATTCAGCTCAGATTTCACTCCCTCATCACCTTCAGTCACTCCCATGAGATATCCCCTGTAGAGCAGTGTGCATGTTGAACCTAGTCGGCCACTGTAGCTAGACAGCATATGGGTATAAGTTACTGAGCATGTGCAAGGTCAGTATCATTTTATGCAGTCAGTCAGTGTGAATGTAAGCTTGAATGGAGATGCACATGTGAGTGTGTGTGAGAAGTAACAAGTCAGTCAATGAGCACATGAAGTACTAATATTACTGCTTGGTAGTAACTTGATTAAAGTGTAGCTATCATTCTAAGTCTTTTGGATTAAGCACTTGGGCTTCAGACCAGTTGTTTTACATTAGGAAGGTTTGTGGCATGCACTGTGGTGGCAGGACAGGTAGCTTTCATCCTTCTAACTTGGGAACTGCTGATTGAGAGCCCAGTGTCTGTTATTCTTAAAGTGTATTAGTTCTGGTTTAAGCACTTGGGCTTCAGGCCAGTTATTGTACATTAAGAAGATTTGTGGTCTGCACTCTTGTGGGAGAAGAGGCTGGACTCTGCCCTTCTGAGCTGGGAATTTCTAGTTAAAGGTTTATAGTGCCTGAATATTTGAACTGTATCTTACTGAAATTGGAACACCTTGTTTGCTGTAGCATAGACTAGATCCAGGCCTGCTGAATCTAGCTTTGTTTATATGCTTGTTGTTTGTTTGCTTGTTATTTCCCTGGAACGCTAATTCCACCTAATACGCGGCTTATCAGCGCTTCTGTGGATCACTAGTGATATCTGCATTGCTTACTGTACTTATTTCCTTGTTTCACTTGAAAGAAAGTTACTGTTTGTCGTTTTTGCATTTAAGTTACCTGTAACACATTGCACTTAAGTTACCTGGCACTTGCTCACTAAAGCAATTATATAAGTCAGCACTAAAAATTAAAAGCACTACACCCTCACTCCCCACTGGCCATGGTTTTCAATTATTAAGGAATTCCCAATATTATTCTAGCATGTCCAAAGGTCACTTGTCAATCTCCTCTCCGGTCCAGCTGGTGAATCTGGGAATCTTAAGGCAATGTTACAACTGCCTCATGTACACAGACAACCCTCTCCTCCTCCCAACAAATTCCAACACATGTGAGAGATGCAACCATATAGCCAAACTGGAGGCTAAGCTCTCTCAACTCAGTACTGGCATAACCAGTCAGGAGGAGAAGGAAACCACACTCACTACAATTCCAGTCTCACATAGACCTACCACGACAGCAAACCAAACACATAATCACACAAAAACATACTCAGAGGCTATAAATAAAGATCTGCCGAAGCAGCAGAGACCACCAAAGCAGACACCCAAGCAGCCGCTACACCAAAACAAAACACGTGCAACACATATCTCACAAAGCCAGTGTGCCAAACAGTCACAGCCCTTAAGACTAAACAACACACCTGATACACTTGTAATAGATGACTCTATCGTCAGGCACACTGACGTCCAACTCACCAGGCTGAACAAGGAGAGGGTCATGGTGAGCAGCCTGTTGGGCGCTAGGATCCGCCACATAACACAAGCACTCAGGTCACTCCAAGGCAAGTACAAATATGACTCAGTCATTGTCCATGCTGGTGTGAATGACCTGAGACGTACCTCCCTGGACTACATGAAAAGAGACATAAAGGAGCTCTCTGAGCATGTAGCCCAGGCCGGTATGACCCTGACCTTGAGTAGCATCTTACCCTCACCAAGAATGATGCCACAATATGAAGACAAGATGATCAATTTCAACAATTGGCTTAAGAACTGGTGTTATTCAAAGGGGATCCAATTCCTGTCAGCTTGGGATGATATGCTCGACAAGCCACGATGCTTCGCTAGGGACGGCTTGCACCTGTCACCCCTGGGCTTTCGGATATTGGCAAAGGCTCTTGCTACCCCATAGTGCCTTTTTAGGCAAGGCTCAAAAGACAAACCCACCTCCATAGGTATCACAAGGGATAAGAAACTAAGAGTAATGCTACTCAACGCCAGAAGTCTAAACCTCAAGATGCATGCACTCGAAACTCTCCTTAGCATGGAGAACATCGATATCTGTGCAGTAACAGAAACCTGGTTCAGGGCTCCCGAGAGCACTCCAGCACTATCAGGTTATACCTCATACCATGCTTTTCGGCCCCAAAACTTGGACCGAACCACAAAAGGAGGGGGGAGTATCGATATTCATCAAAGATACCCACACCTCCAGGTTGGTGGTAAAGCACGAAGCATCAGAGACTATCCATGTGCAACTAACAGTGGGTAAAACTGCCTTCCAGTTTATAGCCTGCTACAAACCACCCTCCCAAACCCAGGAACCCCACTCGGCCTTCCTGAGAACACTGGAAAATATGAAGGTCTCTCCAAACACCATTATATTGGGCGACTTCAACTACCCAAACATAGACTGGGAGCATTACTCTAGCTCCAACACCCTAGCCCAAAGGTTCCTAGAATTTATAAACTCAAATGCTATGGAACAAATTGTTACCACTCCCACAAGAGGGGAAAACATACTGGACCTGATCATCACCAACATGGGGACTCTATGCTCCAGACCAGAAGTGTATCCCTCACTGGTAAGATCAGACCATAAACTAATCTCACTGGATATTCACATCCCGACCCCACCCCTGCCGAGAAAACCACAGTGAAAAACTTCTCTAAAGCAAATTTCACACTCCTCAAAACTCAGGTGGAATCCTTCAAAGCCCCGGCCTGTGGAAAATCTGCCCAGACCGCAGAATCCTTTATAAACGCATTCTATGAACACCTTCAGGAATGCATGGATCATCGATCCCAAATAAAACCAAGACCCAATCCTCCAAAGGCAGGCGTCCTGTCTGGTGGACCCCAGCCATAAACAAACTATACAATAGAAAGAGGAAGCTACTAAATGATAGAGCAAAATCCCAAAAAGGGAAGGCATTACTGATCAGTATTAGCAAAAAACTACGGGCACACATAAAATTGTCTAAGGCCAGCTTCGAGAGAAAAATTGCACAGGACACTAAGGATAATCACAAGGCTTTCTTTAGTTATGTTAGGAACCTGGGTGGTAATTCCCAGATATGCTCAGAATTAGTTCAAAATGACAAAAAATACACCAAACCTACAGATATTGCCAACATCCTAGCTGACAGGTTCAGCGCAAACTTCTCCCCCCCCCCCCACTAAAAGGGCAAATATCTATCCCAGCAGAGTGCTGCCCCCCTGACATCTCAGATGCTCAGGTAAGAGCCGGCCTGTCCAAAGCAAAAAACACAGCATCAATGGGACCAGATGGTGTCCCGGGCTGCGTCCTACATGAACTCCAAGAAGAGCTAAACCCAAACATAAAACTACTGTTCAATCTCAGCCTTACTACGGGATATGTGCCCAAAGAGTGGCGCACAGCAACAGTGGTCCCTCTCCATAAAGGTGGTGCCTCAACTGATCCTGGAAACTATCGCCCCATAAGCCTGACTAGCTTGGTCTGCAAAGCTATGGAAAGGATCATCATGGACCTCATAAATAAAGATATTGGGGACCTACAAACACTGGATCCTACCCAGTTCAGCTTTGTTAAGGGCAGATCCTGCCTCTTAAACTTGGTTGATTTATTTGAAACAGTCACCAAGGCCATTGACGAGGGGAAGGTGGTCCACACAGCCTACCTGGACCTCGCAAAAGCCTTCGATACAATACCCCACTCGGGCATTATAGATAAGCTCACCAGCTTAAATATAAACCCCTATGTCACTAGATGGATTGCAAACTGGCTCAAGGACAGAACCCACATGGTTAAAATTGCTGGAGCCATGTCAGACTCCAAACCAGTTACAAGTGGTGTCCCACAAGGCTCAGTCCTGGGACCTCTCTTGTTCGGTATATATTTCTCGGAGGTACAGGCCAACACAGAAGGACTGTGGCTGACCAAGTTCGCAGATGACTGCAAACTGGGTGCCATAATTGACTCTCCAGCCGACACAAGCATCCTCCAAAAGGGCCTCATAGAAACAGACAACTGGTGCCAGAGCCATGGCCTCAAGCTAAATGCCAAAAAGTGTATAGTCATCCCCTTTGGCAAAAACAAAGTGCCCACAAATTACCACATAGGTGGTAATCCATTAAGCACAGAAGAACGAATTAGGGACCTGGGGACCCAAGTTGATAGCAATCTCTCATTTGACAACCACGTGGCCAAAGTGGTTAGAAAAACATTTTATATAGCCCACCTAATCATAAAGGGATTTACATCTAGATCAGGGGAGGTCATCGTGCCTCTTTACTCATCCCTCATCAGGTCCATAATTGAGTACAATGCCCCTTTTGGGATGTACCTTACCAGACACCTGCAGCAACTGGAAAGACCCCAAAAGTACCTCACCAAGAGGATCAAAGGGCTCAAACAGATGCCATATGCTGCCCGGTTAAAGAAACTCCAGCTCTACTCAGTGGCATACTGCCTGTTCAGAGGCGATCTGTGCCTGACGTATAAAGTCATGTCCAACCCGGAATTAATGGACATGCTGCACCTCAGAAAATCCAAATCCCATAGAGCTATGCGCTCGAGAGACTTGAACCTCAGCACTGAAATAAATAGGACATGCTGGAGGGACAGATTCATAACCCAGAGGCTCCCTTCACTCTGGAATAAAATCCCAGTCCAGGTTAGGCAGAGTCCCTCACTGACTCTCTTCAAGAGGAATCTTGATGAGTGGATGGGAGATCATAGGTTTACCCCGGGTATCACTTCTGTGTCACCTGTTAGATAGAGGCACAGTATACTAACCTCGAAAAAGGGCATAGCAAAATAAATTTAAAATGGGTGGCGAAAGCCAAACACATTCTGGCTAGGCTTATAAATGCCCTAGGGCAGATGGGCAGATAGCCTAGTATGAACCTATGAACCTATGAACCTAAGTATATGTACAAGTTACATCTCCTAGTTTGTGTGTGTGTGTGTGTGTGTGTGTGTGTGTGTGTGTGTGTGTGTGTGTGTGTGTGTGTGTGTGTGTGTGTGTGTGTGTGTGTGTGTGTGTGTGTGTGTATGTATACAATAAATGACTTGAACACATACCCAGCCTCAGAGTCTCATTTGAATACAAGAGACATGTGATATGGGATCTGAAGTTGAAGCAACTTGCAAACCATGAGGCACGCAGTTAGAAGTGAAGCAATATTCAGGAGTGAACTCACAAACAGGTCAGCGGTTATTCAAAGTAAAGTTACTTAAATTCATTTCAAATTATTTTCAGTCACCAAACAAGTGGTATAGCATTCAAAGTGTTGAAAATAATTTCCAAGATGTTCGAAATTTCTGATATAGTGGCATAATATTTAGTGTTTGAAATAATCTCCAAGTATTTAAAGTGTTCCAAAAGGCTAAAATGTTCGAATATTTTTCGCAATATATGACTTTTTCACAGGAACTAAGATTTTTCAACATGCCCAAAGTGTGCGGAGTGCTTGAGGTATTTGCAGTGTTAAAATAAAGCATTTTCAGAGAGATTGTTGTGCACTTGAGCAAAATTACAAGTCCCAGGTCTATACTTATGTTTAAAAGAAATTTATTGGTATGGCAGAGGGATTTCACTGACCTGAACCTGTGGTATTTAATAATAATATTGCTGAGAATTGGTGAGTGTTTGAGTAAGAATATGATGTTTTCATACAAGCTGAATTTGCTGATAAAGATCCATGTACAAGACCATTTACACTTCTTAATTTAGCTGGCTCAGAGGCCATTGGGCATGATCATTCATTTGTGTATGCACCTACTATGTATGCAGGGGACAGGGAGAGCCACCATATTGTGATACAGGCTGAAATGCGGGAACACCCTGAGTGCCCTCAACATAATTTTAGAGAAATGTATAACCCTCAAATGAATATTACAATGGAAAGGCACACATTTTACACAAGAAATCATAAGCCTGGTGAAAGTATTGCAGCATATATTACTGACTTAAGAAATAAAGCAAAAACATATAGACTTGGTGATCTACAAGCTGAGTTAATATAAGACCATCTAGTATGTGGTGTTAATAACAATACAGTGAGAAAGATTTTGCTTTGAGATAGTGAATTAACATTGAGCAAAGCCATTTAGATTTGCCAAATACATGAAATTACAGAAAAGTATTCAAATATAATATGCTTATGAATGACAGTATCTGCTAGTGTGAATGTTGATAGTATGCAGCAGAAAGTTAAGATGAAAAAGAAATATAAACTGAGAAGTAGTGCCATACCCAACCTCATTGTTAACTGTCACAATTGTGGAGGCAGTCATGAACCTAAACGCGAAACGTGTTTAGCTTTTGGTCAGCAATGTCACAAATTTAAAAAGTGGAATAATTTCAAAAGGCTTTGCAAGTCTAAAGTATCGCAAACTTAATGCTAAAAGACAGAGTATCCAAAGAAACAAGTAGATCAAATAGAGACTGTAGCAAACTCCAAGAGCTGTGAGCAAACTTTCTATGTTGCTGGTGTCTCTGTGATCAATGAAACAGTTAATACAATAGACTATCAGTTGTCAGCAAAGAGTGAAATATTTTGTACTGTGCAAATTAATGGGAAAACTGTAGAGCTTAAAGTAGACACTGGATCTAAGTGTAATGTTATATTAGCACAAATGGTTGCTAAAGTAAAAGCTAGTGAGAAACTTGATTCACCAAAGTGTGCAAAACTAGTTGCTTATGGTGGTGAAGAGATTCAGATTGATGGCGCAGTAGTTCTTTCATGCCATTCTGCTGGAAACATTTAGGAATTGCAGTTTTATGTAGTGCAGTCACTGTTAGGCCTCAAAGACAGTCTGAGAATTGGACTAATTTCATTTAATAATGAGGTTCACAATATAAGTATGAATAACAACTTAATTTTACATAGAGTATTTTAAGTGAATATACTGATATTTTCAAAGATGAGCTTGGTACTTTCAGTCACATATTCCATGAAGTTGAACCATGAAGTAAGAACAGTTATCAGACCAGCACAGAAGATTCTAAAAGCAATGCAGATTAAAGTAAAAGCAGAACTACACAAAATGTTGAATTTAGGTGTCCTTACTCCAGCAGCAGAATCAACTGAATGGGTATCTTCCATGGTTGCAGCTCATAAGAAAAGCTCAGATGACATTCAAATATGTATTGATCCAAGAGACTTAAACAAAACACTTAAATGCCCTCATCATCCAATACTTACAGTAGAAGAGGTAGCTACTCTCATGTCAAATTCCACTGCTTTTTCAGTCTTGCATGCAAAAATCTTTTTGGCAAATTTCACTGGATCACAAATCTTCATTGTTAGCTACATTCAATACACCATTTGGTAGATATAGATTTTTAACAATGCTAATTGGGATCAGTTCTGCCAGTGAAGTCTTTCAATGTGCAATGGAACAAATGTTTGCTGGCTATCCATGTGCTATTATAGTACATATTATTGTTTGAGGCATTGGTGCAGATGAACATGATAGAAATCTCAGGAAAGCTCTAAACCATGCATGTGAAATAAATCTTAAACTGAATCCTCAGAATGTAAATTCAAACTGAAAGAAGTAATTTATGTGAGACATTTGATTACCAGTTCTGCCTTACAACCAGATCCGTCTAAGCAAACAGCAATTGTGGAAATGCCAGCTCCAGAGAATGTCACATCTTTACAACGTTTTCTAGGTATGGTCAACAATTTAAGAAAGTTCATCCCAAATTTGAGTGAGCTTTCTGCACCATTACATGAGATGACATGCAAAAATGTAAACTGGTCCTGGTTGGAACAACACTAAAAAGCATTTGATATTCTGAAGAAGAAAATTGCCAGTCCACCCACACTGAGACATTATGATGTTCACAAAAAAGAAGTTATGTACCACCGTAACATTCCATGTGAGTTGTTCATCTCGCTTTCATTCTTACAGATGGCTTCAGAGCCAATCCTCAGCACCGAGTCGGCCTACAAGGTCTTCAGACAGCTCGATGCCAAGTCCCAATCCCATGATGCACCTTGAGTTACCTCAGATCTTGTTTACTGCTTCTAATAATACCATGTGCCATTCTATCACTCTTTAGGAGAAAACCCATAGAAAGACTGAGCAACCAGGATAAAAACTAATATCTCGGTCCTCGAAAAACCCTGGAGGGGGTAGGAGGGTGGGAAGAAAGAATGAAGGTGAGATGAATAACAAACATGGAACGTTATGGTGAGTACATAACTTCTTTATGTGAAGTTGCTCAATCTCACTGTTCATTCTTACAGATGGGTAGCATCCCAAGCACCACCTTTCTCAGTGGCTCACAGAAGTATGCTTTTCAGAAAAGTAGAACTACAGGAAGCCCTGTCCCTGGAGGCCTTGTCAACTTTGTAATGAGTGATAAAGGTATGAGGTCTTGACCAAGTGGCTGCTGCACAAATGTTGTCTATAGGAAGCCTATAAGAAAAGGCAGAAGATGTGGAGACTGCCTTGTTAGAATGAGTCTTAATTTTGTGATGTAAGAGTAAGTTGGCAGCTGGATAAGTGAAGGTGATACAATCAGATAACCATCTAGATAGTGTTGTTTTTTCCACTGGCATACTTTTCCCAGAATCTGTAAAGGAAATGAAAAGTTGTTCTGATTTTCTGAACTCTTTTGTTCTATCCAGGTAAAATCTGAGCTGTCTATGAACATCAAGTTTGTACAGCATATACTCTAAGTTTTGGTGTGTTTGGGGAAGAACATTGGTAACTCTGTGATCTGGTTGAGGTTAGCTTCAGTACAAACTTTAGGTAAAAATGAAGGATTTGTTTGCAGGGACATTCTGTCACCATGGAAAATCAAATAAGGAGGCTTTATGGACAAATCTTGTAGCTCTGATACTCTACGGGCAGATGTGATGGCTACTAAAAAGATAGTCTTCCAAGATAAATATTTAAAATCACATGAAGAAGTTGGCTCAGAAGGTGGGAGGATAATGCGTGAAAACATAAAATGTAGGTTCCATGTGGTATAAGGGGATTTCACAGGTGGTCTGAGATGGAAGGTCCCTTTGAGAAAGGCTTTAGATAGCTTGTGTGACATTATGTTCAATCCTTCAAAGCCAATGTGAAAATTAGAGATGGTGGCCAGCTGTACCCAAACTGTAGCTGCTGCAGCTCCTTTATTGAAAAGCATAGTCAAAAATTCTAATATTGAGGAAATGGTGGCTTGATAGGGATCAATTTTATTTTGAGAAGCCCATATAGAAAATCTCCATTTGCTAAGGTACAATTTTCTAGTAGAGGACTTATGAGAAGATATCAAAATATGCTGGGTTTCATTTGAGAGGCTATGGAACCTGGCTATGTTGGGAACTGGAGCAGCCCAGCTGTCAATTTTAGGGACTGAAGAGAGGGATGAAGAGCCCCCGATGAATGTGTCAGAAGGTCTGGAACTTGGTCAAGAATCCAAGGCTCTTCCAACAGATGAAGTCGAAGGAAGGGGAACCAAATCTGACAAGACCAATGAGGGGCTATTAGAATGATGGTCCTTCCAAGGCTTTTCTCTTCTGTAATACTTTGGGTATCGAGGGAATTGGTGGGAATGCATAGAGGAGACCCAGAGGCCAATCATGTATGAGTGTGTCCCTTGGGGCTTCTCCCAGAGGGGGAATCATGGCAAAGTAGCTTCTGCATTTTGTGTTCATGTGGGAGGCAAAAAGGTCGCAGCAAGGCTGGCCCCACCTGTGAAATATTCTCTCTGCTATCTCTTTTTTGAGGGACCACTCATGAGGCAACAAAATTGCCCTGCTCAATTTGTCTGCAATCACGTTGGATTTCCCCAGGATGTGATTTGCTATCAGAAAGCGACAGGTGGATGTAGTCCACTGCCATAGTCTTAGAGCCTCACGACAAAGGGGATAGGACCTGATTCCTCCTTGTTTGTTCAAGTACCAGACCACTGACATGTTGTCTGTCTGAATCGCAAGTGTCCCCAGAGGGAGAGAGTCCTGAAAGTACTACAATGCCATAAGTACCAATCTCATCTCCAGGACATTGATATGCAGACATGTCTCCTGTTTGGTCCATGTGCCTTGGGATGTTCTTCACTGAAATTCCCCCCCTACCCTATCAGGGAAGCGTCCGTGGTCACTGTGGCTGCTGGTGAGGGTAGGATAAAAGGACAACCTATCGTTACATGAAGACAGGTCAACCACCACCAAAGATCCTTTCTGCATGTGTTTGTGATAATTTTGAGATGAGACATTGGAAGCTTTTGTGATAAGACCATTGAGTGAATAGCAGCCATTGTAGGATCCGCATGTGCATGCGACCGAACAGTATTGCCTAACAACTTTAGCACTTCTGATGCTGGAGCCTTGTCTCTGGATATGATGTTGTGGACCTGCTGATGAAGTAGCAAAACTCTTTCTACTGGAAGTTTTAAAGTGGTGGTGGTAGTGTCCAATTCTGCTCTGATAAAAATTATATGTTGCGATGGTGACAAGGCAGATTTTTCTGAATTTATGGTAATGCCCAGATGACTGTAGAGAGTAAGAGTGGTGTCCCTGGCTTGTATTAGCTGATGCCTGGTGGTGGCAGTGAGGAGCCAGTCATCTAAGTACGGAAATGCCTGGAATCCTAAATGCCTCAGGTGAGCCATGACCACTGCCATACATTTAGTGAACAGACTGGGGGCTGTAGTGTGACCAAAGGGCAGGGCTTGAAACTGGTAATGATTAGCTCATATCCAGAAGCGCAGATGATCCCTGGATGGTACGGCCATTTTTATATGGTGGTACGCATCCTGTATTTATATCGAGCACATCCAATTGTCTTTTCCTAATAAGGGAAGTATCAACTGAAGCTTGACCATCTGGAACATCTCTTTTGTGATGGATCTGTTTAGTCTGCTGAGGTCCAAAATAAGTCTCTAGTCCACTGTCTTTTCTGGAACTAAAAATAATCTTGAGTAAGTTCCAGATCCTGTCTAGTCTGCTGGGACTGGTTGGATGACACTTTTTCTTAGCAACATTTGGACCTTTACTGTTCCTTGTTCCCTGTAACTGGGTGGAATGTCCAGAATTTTTGTTGTCAATGGAGGGGGAGTGGTGAAAGGAATGGAATATCCTCTAGAAACTACACTTTGTACCCAGTTGTTATTTGTTATTTTGAGCCAGGCATCTGGATACAAACATAAGTGACCCCCGACTGCCTCCAGAGCAGGACAGTCGGGCCTCCTTTCAGGACTGCTGATAGGGCTTCCCAAATAACTGGTCTTTGCCTCCCTGGTTTTGCAGACCCCCCCTCTGCCGCGAAGGTGGTGTCTTCCTTTATTGCCTCCTCCTCTGCCCCTGGCAGGGGGTTCACCATGTGTGTCAAGAAAGGCATCTTGGGCTTTTCGGAACCACATATTTCCTCCCTTTTGGCCCTTGGGGTAAGGTCTAGTAGGGGTAGAAAAACAGACTCTGACGGCAGACAGAGTCTTTCCTTCCTACTCACACCTGGTCAAAGTTTCCTTAACTTTGGGCCTGAAAAGGGACAAGCCATCAAAAGGGGTGTTGACAAAGGATGACTTAAAGGGCTCTGTGAAGGAACACAAGCACATCCAGGAATGTCTCCTGAGAGCAATTCCTGTACCCACTGCCCTACTCATTCCATCAGCTGCATATCAAATGAGATGCATGGATGAGTTCACTATGGAATTGAGGGTAGCAAGCTGAGTGGCGACTTTGTCTGAAACTCCTGCAGCTACAGCTGCAGGCTTCCTATAGACAACATTTGTAAAATTATTTTAGGAGATCTCTTTGTAGTCTTGTAAAATGTGTGAGATAGTTCAGTGGATACATGGCAAAAGTCGCTGAACTGTATGTGTGCTTCCTGTATCTACCCATAATCCTAGAGTCTCTGTTAGGAGGCTGGATAGATGAAGAAGTTTCTGACAACTCCTTTTTGGTGGCTGCCGCCACCACCATGGCATCAACTGGCATTCCCTTGGTGCAGAAAGACATCCTGAGGGGCAGAAATAAATTTATTTAGCCTCCTAGGGACAGGCTCCATGGTGTCCGGAGACTCCCACGCCCTTCATGAGACCAACTCTATGAGCTCATCGGAGGGCGATGACACCCAAGAGGTGGAGAGTTGGGACCCAAAAGCCTTCAGAAGAACCGACTCATCTTGAGTAGGCTTGGTGAACTTCCAGCCAACCCCCTGCCTAAGGATTTCTAATATCTCAGCAAATGAGATATCTTCAGAGGGGGACTGTGGGGACCCTTCTGATTCATCTAAGTCAGTGTTGGACATGAGATACTCCTGTGGGGAATCCAGGTGCTTCCTCTTGCAAATTCTCTTCCTGGGAACCTCATCAGTGGGAACTTCTGGTGAAGTCTCAGAAGAGCAAGGGCCACCCAGTGGGACTTCCTGAGGCTCAGGGTCTCTACACTTCAACAGGATCTGTGAGGCAGAGGTGAACACAGGCGCTTTAGGGGAGGAGGTAGCTGGACCTGAAGTTGTAGATGTCTTGGGAGACATCACTCTCCTCATGGCTTCAAAGGCACTTCTGCTCTGATAAGAAGGGACCGCTGGATCCAAAGAAACCACCAATCCCCTCGGCACTGGAACAGTGGGCTCTGAACCAGTGGTAGGAGCTGAACTCATCCAAACCAAGGCCCCAAGAGGCAAAGTTGGAACCGGCAAGTCAGTCCGACTATCCTCCCAGGACCTGACCAGAGAGTGTCGGCTCCTAGACTCCTTGATAGGTGCTGAGGAAGTCCGAGTAAATGGAACTGATGGCTCTGGAACAGGTGTCGGTTCTGAAGGCTCAACAATCATCAGGTCTGACTCCTCTGACTCCGAAGGACTGGTATGGCTCAGAGGAGGAAAAGAAGTCGATGACATTACAGTTTTCAGCTCCAAAACCACTTGGGTTGGAGCCGATAAAAATTTAGCAAATGCCAGTACCTGTAGCAACTTCTGCACCACACGATCCACATCCAAATTGGATAGGCTGATCGAGGACCGAGGTGAATGAATGGATGGAGGCACTGACTGGAGAATTGGAGACTTTAATACTTTGGACACCGGCTCCAGGACTGGGGACCTGCTCCAAAAAGACAGGATGCTTGGCTCTCAGGGCTGTGGAGCTGACGTCGATGGTTTCTTTGATTTTTTTACTTCAGAAGAAGAAGAAGCCTTAGAAGACTTTGAAGACTTGCTAGACTGATCCTGGTCACTCAAAGCTTCCTGAAAAGAACATTTCAGAAGTCCTCTGTCTATGAGTTTTCTTTTTCTCTCTTGAAGAACTCTGGAGGAAAAAAATGGCAAATGGAGCAGCTTTCTTGTAAGTGCAAGGCTCCAAGACAATAGACACAATTAATGAGACTATCTGTCACAGACATCTTTTATCCAAATTTTGGACACTTTTTAAAGCCTGATTTAGGATGCTTGTCTTTCTCCTGGTCAGCCATAATCAAATATACAGTATCAAGAAAAAAATCTACTGCACTTTTAAAGAGAATAGACACACGCACACAATTAGTAAAGTTAAACTAGTAAAGTTAAACTAGTGAAATAAGCCCTAAACAACAAATGGGCTGAATAAGAATATACTGTGAATTAACTATTACTATTCAAAAACACTCACACACTATCTACGTATTTAAACTATAATGCTATATAATATTACAAAGGCACACCAAAAGGAAAGGGAATATTAAAGGCCTATAAGAAAAAACAAAGGCTAAAAAGAGAAAAAATATAGCTAATAATAAGCTATAAAAGTTATAACTATTAAAGACTATGACAACTATCTCTAAATACTATGAGAAATAACAATTTCTCTTGATATTATGAGAAAAAAACTATATTGGCCCAAGCTGTGCAAGGAAACTTCCAATCTATTGCAGCAGCAAACTAGATTTGAGGTAACTTAAGGTGCATCATGGGATAGGTACTTGGCCTCGAGCTGTCTGAAGACCTTGAGCTTTGTAGTAGGCTGACTCAGATTCGAGGATTGGTTCTGAACCTATCTGTAAAAATGAACGGTGAGATTGAACACCTTCACATCCTTTAACTCTTTCTTGTGATGCTTCCAGGTACAGCCTTGGTGCAGTATGTCTTCAAGAAGGCATACCAGTTGCTTATGCAACAAGAACTTTAACTTAAACAGAGGTGCATTATGCACAAATAGAGAAAGAACTTTTGGTAGTAGTGTTCGCACATTCGAAGTTCAATGATTATATTTATGGAAAACCTATTCAAACAGAGACTGATAATCAACCACTAGTAACAATTTTGAAAAAGCCAAAGCATACAGCCCCAGCTCAATTGCAATGCATGATGTTAAAATTGCAAAAGTACAATTTTAATATTGTTTACAAAAAGGGCAAACACTTATACCTTGCTAATGCGTTATCATGCACAGCCAGACAAATGACAGAGCAGCATGAAAATGAAACAGCAGACTTTGAAGTCATGGAAGTCAGAAATTTTTCATCATCAAGGCTTGATGAACTAAGAAATCACACAACTTCAGACCCAGTTCTTCAGAAGCTGACGTTCAGTAGTATTTTCCTTACAGAGACAAGCTCATCATAATGGAAGTTGGAATCATCATGAAAGGTCCAAGAGTGGTAATTCCTAATGAATTACAACAGGAATATATCAAACTTTTGTATTGTGGTCACCCAGGTACTGATTCAACCAAAAGGAAGGTAAGAGACATTGTATTTTGGCCTTCTATGTCCAAAGATATAGAGAAGAAAACTCTAGCATGTTCAATTTGCAGCAAACTGCATTAACAAAAAGAACATCTTCAGCTACACCAAATTCCTGAATTACCATGGTTGACGGTTACTGCAGATATTTTCAAATGGAATGGTCAACATTACTTGGTGTTAGTAGACTCTTACTCAAATTGGCTTGAAATTGACCTACTTCCTAACTTGACATCCAGTATAGTCATTACAAAATTGAAGAGACATTTTTCTGTCCATGGTAGTCTGCACAAAGTCATGTCTGACAATGGTGCACAGTTTATTAGTCAGCAGTTCAAGAAATTTGCTGAGTCTTGGGACTTTGTTCATATTGCCAGTATACCTGAGTATCCACAAGCCAATGGTTTAGCTGAACATGCAGTTTGGAGTGAAAAGCACTTATTGGCTAAATCCAAAAGAGATGGTATCGATATTTTCCTTAACTTACTCAATTTCAGAAACATTATTCGGGACAACTTGCTTGGTTCACCTGCTCAAAGACTGATTTTTAGACAGACATGAACAACTCTTCCAATCAGCAAACAATTGTTAGTACCAAACACAAAGAACAATAGAGTGGTAAAGGCTCAACTTTCAAGAAGAAGTCGATCACAAAAGTTGTACTATGATAAAGCCAGTGATTTCCTTTGACCATTGCTACAAGCAGAAGTTGTGAGAATGTAAGCATCCAAAGGTCAGGATCGTGTAGGAATCATGAAGGACATTTGTGAGAAACCAAGATCTTACATCACACAATCTAAAGGAATGGATTACAGAAAGAATTGCAGACGTGCTACCTGTCTCAGAACCAGTGCCACAGCCAATTGCATGTGCCACTGGCTCTAATTTCCAGAGTGACTCGTCAACTGAATTCAAAAGGACAGTGTACTTTCTTCAAACAACTTTGATGTAAACACAGATGTTCCAGTACTGAATGAATCTCCAGAGACTGTCCCTGTTGCTAAACCCAGTCAGAATTTCTATGTAAATAGATTGAGTAGAATTTGCAAACCCATTCTTAAATACACAGTGACTTGGACTTTAAATCAGTTATGTTTTATTGAAATGTTGAAATAATGTCTAGCTCTTAAATTACAAAAAACAAACAAACCGGTAACGTCAGGAAGAAAAATTTAATTCCACAGAGCTTTCAGATTAAAAACCCTTCTTCAATGTGATAAAACAGATAAATTAAAGCATATACTCCAAAGGAAGAAAAAGGCACACAGTCTTTGTTCGGGTAGCTGAAGACTGTAAATCCCACAATATGCGCAATGTTACTTAACAAAATTCGAATTAATCCAAGGCCAATGATACGCTCCAAATGCACATTGCGCATATTGTGGGATTTACAGTCTTCAGCTACCCGAACAAAGACTGTGTGCCTTTTTCTTCCTTTGGAGTATTGGTTGTCTTCGGTTCCTAGTTTGCAAATTAAAGCATATAATATACAAACTCAAAAACTCAGCCAACAAACCCTAAACATTCAACAATTAATCTAATAAAAGGTAAAGGAACCTTTAAAGCTATATGCTCAAAAACTCTTAAAAAACGTATAAAATTCACAACTTCATTTGCTTTTCTTTTGAAACAGGTTTTATGCTCACAACAGCATTCAAACCTGGACTTTTATCTGTTTTTAACTTTAGAATCCATTTATAATCAACAAGTTCCAATTTATTATTTTTATCACCTCCCCTATTACTTAAATGAACAACTTGTAACACTCTAAAAGCATACTTTCATAATTAAGTAGGGAAATGTAGTAAAAGACTAAAAGAGAGAATAACTGAACATATTTCTGAAATTAGGAGAAATGTGTTAAATGCTCTAGCAAAACAGGTTATGGAAAATACTATTGAGCATAGATTTACTTTTAGAGTGTTACAAGTTATTTATTTATTTAAGTAATAGGGGAGGTGATAAAAACACTAAACTGGAACTTGCTGAGTATAAATGCATTCTAAAGTTAAATGTAGATAAAAGTCCACTTTTGAATGCTGCTGTGAGCATAAAACCTGTTTTAAAAGAGAAGTTAATTAAATTGTGAATTTTATTCATTGGCTCTTAAGAGTTTTTGAGTATATGCCTTTAAAGGTCCTTTATCTTTTATTAGCTTAATTGATGAACATTTAGAATTGGTTGGCTATGTCTTTGAGTTTGTATATTATGTGCTTTACTTTATCTGTTTTATCACACTGAAGTAGGGTTTTTAAAACTGAAAGCTCTGTGGAACTGAAACTTTCTTCCTGAAATTACTGGTCTGTTTTTTTTTGTTTGTTTTGTTTTTTGATAGACTGTTTTGTACCAGTGACCAGATTTTGTACGGTGTACTTACTTCTTTTGTGGCTTGTTTAGCTCTTAAATATGCCTTTGTTCCTGTATTTTGCAATGTTGAACAAAATTAAAGAGGGATAATGTAGATCAATGTGTATATTGAACCTAGTCAACCACTGTAGACAGCAAGTGCATATAAGTTACTGAGCACGTGCAAGATCAGTGCCATTTTGTGTAGTCAGTCAGTGTAAATGTAAGTTTGAATGGACATGCACATGTGTGTGTGTCAGAAGTAACAAGTCAGTCAACAAGCATATGAAGTACAAAGTATATGTACAAGTTACAGCTCCTGATGTGTGTGTGTGTGTGTGTGTGTGTGTGTGTGTGTGTGTGTGTGTGTGTGTGTGTGTGTGTGTGTGTGTGTGTGTGTGTGTATGTGTGTGTGTTTGTGTGTATATATACAATGGATATAAAAAGTGTGCACACCCCTGTTAAAATGGCAGGTTTTTGTGATATAAAAAAATGAGACCACAATAAATCATTTCAAAACATTTCCCACATTTAATGTAACCTATAAAATTCAACTGAAAAACAAACAAATCTGTTAGCAGAAAAAATATAAAAAATATAAAAAGTACAATAAGCTGGTTGCATAAGTGTGCACACCCTTAAACTAATACTTTGTTGAAGCACCTTTTGATTTAATTACAGTATTCAGTCTTCTTGGGTAGGAGTCTATCAGCATGGCACATCTTGACTTGGCAATGTTTGCCCACTCTTCACTGGAAAAGCACTTCAAATCTGTCAGATTGTGAGGGCATCTCTTGTGCACAGCCCTCTTCAGGTCACCACACAGATTTTCTATTGGATTTAGGTCTGGGCTCTGGCTGGGCCATTCCAAAACTTTAATTTTCTTCTGTTGAAGCCATTCTTTTGTTGATTTGGATGTATTATTGGGGTCATTGTCATGATGAAAGGTGAAATTCCTGTTCATCCTCTGCTTTCTAGCAGATGACTGAAGATTTTGGGCCAAAAGTGACTGGTATTTGGAACTGCTCATAATTCCCTCCATCTTGACTAAAGCCCCAGTTCGAGCTAAAGTAAAGCAACCACAAAGAATGGTACTGCCACCACCGTGCTTCACCATGGGGATGTTGTTCTTTTGGTGATGCAAAGTGTTGTTTTTGCGCCAAACGTACCTTTTGGAATTGTGGCCAAAAAGTTCAACTCTGGTCTCATCAGACCATAACACATTTTCCCACATGCATTTGGGGGACATGATGCATCGTTTTGCAAATTTTAGCTGAGCCTGGATGTTTTTCTATGTAAGAAAAGACTTCCGTCTTGCAACTCTACCCCATAGCCCAGACATATGGAGAATACGGGAGATTGTTGTCACATGTAGTACACAACCAGTACTTGCCAGAAATTCCTGCAGCTCCTTCAGTGTTGCTGTATGTCTCTTGACAGCCTCCCTGACCAGTTTTCATCTTGTCTTTTTATCAGTTTTGGAGGTATGTTCAGTTCCTTGTAACGTCACGTTGTCCCATATTTTCTCCACTTTTTGATGACTGTCTTCACTGTGTTCCATGGTATATCCAATGCTGTGGAAATTTTTTGCACCCATCTCCTGATGGATACCTTTCACCAATGAGATCCTTCTGATGCCTTGCAAGCTCTCTGTGAACCATGGCTTTTGCTGTAGCAGGCAACTGACTAAATATTAAGAAAATCCCACTACGATAGCCGAACTTTATTTGGGGTTAATCAGAGTCTCTTTAATTGATGGCAGGTGTGTACCCAAGAATTCTGAATGCTGTAATTAAATCAAAAGGTGCTTCAACAAAATATGTGTTTAAGGGTGTGCACACTTATGCAACCAGCTTACTGTATGTTTTTTTTATTTTTTGTTTTTCAATTGAATTGTACAGGTTATAAGTAGGACAAGTTTTGAAATTATTTATTATGGTCTCATTTTTTTTATATCACAAAAACCTGGTATTTTAAACAGTGAAAATTCAACAGCCCGAATCCACTATCACCGAACACACTTTAATGAAAGCACTTTCACCGAAAAAGCACTTTCGTTAAAGTGTGTTCAAAATAAATAAATAAACATTACATTTACATTTTTGCAGGGGGGGCAAGCCCCCCTGCACCCCCCACACCCCCCTACTTTTATATTCTCACTCGAAGGTTGCACTACAGTGGGGAAAAGGGAATTTCCCTTATCCCCACTGTAGTGCAATCTCCGCAACAGGGATACTTACGTGAACGTACTTCCGTGAAAAGCACTTTTGCGTAAGTATGCCCGGATGTTTCACATTCGGTGAAACAGCCGCTCGAGCATTAGTCCTGGACCCATATATATATATATATATATATATATATATATATATATTTATTTATTTATTTATTTCACATTTGTTAACCGGGTTAGTCCAGCTGTGTAAGAAATTACCCATTTCAGTGGAGATCTGAGGGGAAAAACCCCGAACAAAACATACAAATACATACAAATAGAGACAAGTTAACCATATAAAGAGCAAATATAGATATAGATATAGATATAGATATAATATACATAATAAATGACTTGAACACATACTACCCAGCCTCAGTGTCTCATTGGAATACATGATATATGTAACACCCCCTTACATTTCTTTGCCTGTTATCACAAAAGAACAGGTTGTCGCTGTGCTCTCTAAAGCTAGAAACATGGCATCAATGGGCCCTGACAGAATCCCAGAATGCCTATTAATTGGCTTGAAACATCACCTAGCAGACTCACATGAATCTCTATTTAACCCCATCCTCCACAAAGGCTTTGTCCCAGGAGAGTGTAGGACAGCAACAGACATGACTCTGCGCAAAGGGCGACCATCAACAGACCCAGGAAAATTATGACCCATAAGTCTGACTAGCCTAAAATGCAAAGCTATGGAAAAGATAATCAAGGACTTGATTAACAACAACATAAGAAATCTCCAGACTCTAGATCAAGCTCTGCCTGGTCAGTCTAGTGGACTTGTTTGAGAAAGTCACCAAGGCCATGGAAGAGGGTAAGACAGTGCATACCACCTGCCTTAACATGGCCAAGGTATTTGACGCAATACCCCACTTGGCTATTATAAACAAACTCACAGAATTGGGCATAAACCTCTGCATCACCAGATGGATAGCCAAATGGCTCATGGATTGGACACATGTTATTAGAGTGGGGGAATTCACATCCAGCAAGAGGCCAGTCACCATTGAAGTACCAGAGGACTCAGAGCTAGGCCCCCTCCTGTTTGGGATCTACTTCTCAGATGTCAAGGCAAATGTAGATGGCTATTGGCTGACAAGGTATGTGGATGACTGCAAGTTGGGGGCAATCATTGACTACCCAAACAATGTTGATATCCTACTAAAAGGACTGATGCAGACTAATTGGTGTCAGAGCTATGGCCTCAAACTAAATGTGAAGAAGTGCATAATAATAACCTTTGGGAAATCAAATACCCAGCAGAATGCAACATTGATAGCATCCCCCCTAAGAGTGGATCCAGTGGTGAGATATCTGGGTACTCCGATAGATAGTAATCCGAACTTTGATCATCTTGTGTTCACTGTGGTTAAGAAATCCTTCTGTGCGGCTCAGCTTATAAATAAGGGCATGGCATCCTGATCTAAGGATGTCATAGTAGCACTATACTCAGCCCTTATCAGATCAATTATTGAGTACAATGCAAAAAAAAAATAAGTACAATGCACCCTTTGGCACATACCACACCAGACACCTGCAACAGTTGGAGCATCCACAGAGGTTTCTCAACAAAAATACAGGTTATAACCAACATGCCATATGCAAACTGATTAAAACCCCTTTCACTGTATTCATTTTCCTTCTGATTACTAAGGGGTAATCTATGCCTGACCTACAAGCCAGTCTGTGACCCAGCCTTGATGGATATGTTGCATATTCGCAAAGCTAACTGCATGAGAGTTATGGACTCCAAGGATATAAACTTGGTCTCTGATATGAATACATCATGCTGGAGAGTCAGATATGTGTCCCAGAGATTGCCCCTCATCTGGAACAGACTTCCTATTTGCATGAATCAGAGCCCTTCCCCAGCCAGCTTCAGGCTCAATCTGGACCAATGGATGAGAAATCGCAAATTCAGTCTTGTGGTGTCCATGTCCCTTATGAACTGTGGCAGCCTGTAAAAATTGTCAAAACCCTGCTAGCTGACATTTATCTTTCCCTTGGAGATAGAAAATTGGGTAAAATCTGGGTAAGACTGATTAGGCTTGTAAGGGCTCTTGAGTCATTAGCCTGGTAATCTCCTATGAACATATGAACTCTATCTATAGCAGAAAAACTTTTAGCACAATGACTTAAGCAACAGAAAGTGGAAATGATTGTTGCCAAACTAAGGGAGCCTATAACAGGGAAATAGCAAGAGATCCTGTAGAGGTATTAGATGTATTTTGGAAGTTTTATGAAAATTTGTATAAAGCAGAAAAAATGTGGAAGTCAAGAAAGAGCACACAAATGGAAATATTTATGGAAGACTTATGTATGCCAAGGTTAGAGGTTCAGCAATCAAATGCCATATGCAAACTGATTAAAACCCCTTTCACTGTATTCATTATCAGTTAAGATAGGAAGTGATGAGATAAAAATGGTGATATACAATCAACCTGCAGGAAAGTCTCCAGGTGTATGGTATTCTTGTCGAAGTTTGGAAGCTAGGAGAGAAAATAATAAAGATCTGGAAGGTTTTGTTTAACAGTATTTTAAAATGAGGGAAGCACCAGCAACCCTGAAGAAAGCTGAGGTTGCTCTAATACCTAAAGATGGTAAAGACCAATCAGGCACACCTTCATATAAGCCCATTTCAATTTTAAATCATGATTATAAAGTGTTTATGTCTATAATGGCTAAACAAATGGGAAAGGTGTTGCTAAAATTGGTTGATATGGATCAGTGTTGTTTTGCGGAGGGAAGGCAAGCATTTGACAACTTTAACAGAACAATGACAATCCAGAAGGAAGCAAAATGTAAGAAAATAGTTCTGTTGTTGGTGGGTCCTAAAGCAGAAAAAACATTTGACAGAGTAAGCTGGAATTTTGTAAGTAGGGCAATTGGAGCATTTACATTCCCTGATACAATAATAAGGTTAATTAGGGGAATATATAAGGGATTGAAGACAAAAATTAAAGTGGGAGGGCTCCTTTCTGGCACATTGTGTCAGACAGAGGAACCAGACAAGGTTGTCCTCCTTCCTCTTTGTCATTTGCTTACTATTCAGAGCCACTGGCAGAAAAAAATAAGGGTCTCAAATTTAAGGATATAATTGGTATGGTAATCAAAAAAGTTGGGTTTATTTGCAGACAATATTATTTTGTAACTGTTAAACCAGAAAAGGACATCTCAGTGTTATGGAACATCTTCAAACAGTTTCAAATCTTTTCAGGTTATAAAATTAATGAAGATAAAAGAAAGGTCCTTATTTGGCCTCCTAGGAGTTGGTTCTATGGAATCTGGGGTCTCTCAAGCCTTCCAAGAGATTAACTCAATAAACTCATTGGAAAGAGGGGTCACACAGGAGGTTGAGGGAGAGACCCAAAAGCCTTCAGTTATACCGATTCTCAGCTGAAGGGGATGTAGACTGCCAGTGACCTCTCTGCTTTAAAATTTCTAGGATGTCTCCAAAAGAGACATCTCCAGGAGATGACTGTGGGGACCCTTCTGTATCATTGAGGTCAGTATCAAATGTGATTGACTCCTCTGGAGAGTAGAGATGCTTCCTCTTGCAGGTCCTCTTCTGAGGGACATCCTCAGTGGGGTAGTCTGGGGAAGTTTCAGAAGAGGGGGGTGTGCCCTGTTGGACATCCTAAAGCCTGGGGTCTCTGCGGTTCTGTGGAGAGGGTATGTGAGAAAGCAAGGGTACCTGTACAGAACTGGGAGAAAGATCTGAGATATGCTGCTTCTTAAACTGGGATGTAGTCAAAACCCTCCTCATGACCTCAAAGGCAGTCTGCCCCTGCTCTGAAGAACACCCTAGACCCACCAAAAGGGTTATCATGGCCAAAGGCACCTCCAGCACAGGAGACAGAAGCTCCAAAGCAAAGGTAGGAGCCAACCTCACATACATTGAGCCCAAGCCCCCTAAGGCAAGGTCAGATCTGGAGAGATCTGAACTGGCTCCACAGACCCGACCAGAAAGTGTCAGTTCCTAGAGATTTCCTGCTCTGACAGGGTGGAAACACTCGGGGCAGACATCATGTCCGAAGAACCTATGGGTCCCAAATCCGATACAGACAACAAGCTGGTCATTGGAATCTTCTGGCTCCGAAACTAGGGGACGGATTGGAGGAGAACGGGTACTGATGGGGAAGATCTCATCTGATCCAATTTCTTTGCGTTCAGATCCAGTAATACCTTGGCCAAGGCCAGTGTCTTTATGTGCCTCTGCATTATGTTATCCACATTAACATCGAGCAAACTCCTGGTAAACTGAGTAGAAAGTGTTAGAGACCCTGATCTTGTCAACAGGGGGGATGGGAGCTGAATGAAGGGAAACGGCTTTGATAGCTGAATTCTATAGGTGCCAAAGAGGTTGGTGCCATGGGTTCTGGCTGCTCCAACAAACTCTTGGATCCAGAAATAACTGTCTGCTCCAAGGGTTCTTTTGGAGCAGACAGTCTATGAGCTTTTTGCTTCAGCCCTGAGGAAGACTTTGGCAATGAACAAGAGCATTTTAGTGACTTTTCAGATTTGTCAGACTAGGTAGTGGTAGTGGACTCCGGCGTGATAGCTTCAGAGAAAGGAGTTTTTAGTAATCCCTTCAAAATAAGTTTATTTTTGCACTCCATAAGAACTCTTTGGTTAAACCCATGGCATATGGAGCAGGACTCTTGCAGGTTAAGAGGTCACAAGTAATACACACACAAAGTGTGAGAATCACTAAGGGGCATTTTCTTCCCACACTGCTCACATTTCTTAAAACATAGAGGTTTCTCTTCTTGCTTTTGACAAATATTTAACCATTAACAAAAAAGAAACCAAAGGATAATAACACCTACACACACACGCACAGAGGCAAGCAGACTAGAAAAGCCCTCTAATTTAAACAGACATAACAAAAGACTTTAGAATGATAGTATGAAAGTCCTTTTTTTTTTAGAAACCATCCTCTTACTGAAACAGATAATAAAGGTGGAAGGGAATAGGAATTAGAGGGTTAAATGTCCGCTAACTTAAGCAGACATTAATAGACGTCCTCTAACTTAAACAGATGCTAACAAGAAAAGTAAAGGGGCCAACACTCACTCTATACAACCAAAAATGCTGGGTAAGGAAATATATAAAACTGCATAAAACTATATTAAACTATAGAAAAGTAGTTAATAATACAAGACAAAGTTTTGAAAAAGGGTGATATTGACAAGGAAAATAAAGTACTTAGCCCAGAGCAGCAAATGAAATCTGGGGAAGTTAGGGAGTCACATTATGGATAAAGAACAATACCCACAAGCTTTATTGATGGCCTCGACCTTTTGAAAAGCCCGAGATGGATCCCATGGATTGGATCCAAACTATCAGTCAGAATAAAGGTGAGACTGACAACATCATATTATTATATTCATAAAGTAGCAAAAGTATTCTAAGAACTAACACAACTTGAGAATGGAGAAAGGAGAATTTGATGATAGGGATGACAGGGAATAGGCAAGAGGGGGCTGGTATTTACTGTAGAAACCTGGCAAATGAACCAAGGTATTAATAGTAAATAAAGGTAACATAATGGGAAGTAGAAAAGAAGACATTTGGACTATAGGCTAGAGACTGCTTTCCCTAGAAGGGAATGATATCTAATTACAGGCAAACAGAAAGGGATTGGAAAATCCTAAGTAAAACACCTGTTTTGGTAGCGGTTTTAATTTAATTCAGAACAGAAGCTGCGATTAAAAAGGATAATTAGTAGGACATACAAAATACTCCACAATAACTATAGGAATCAATCAGAGAAAGTTAGAAAAATTGGGAAGAAAGACTGGATAAGCAATTCACAAGAAAACAATGGGAGTACATATGTATGGCTCCAAAATATGCACCAAAGTCTAGAAGATATAGACATTTTGCTTGGAAGTGTTTGCATGGATATTTTATTATCTCAAGCAGACTCCACATACAATTTTTCCTCAGGTAGAAGGTAAATGTTTAAGGTGTGATGGGGAATAAATATATAACTAAGAACATATGTTTTGGGAGTGTAATGAGTTGGCAGATTTAAAAAAAAAATCTCTACACGGTACTCCATCAAAAATATTGGCTGAGAAAATCAGTGTAACTAAAGAAATATTTTTTGAGCTAGGATATAAGATTTGAATTGCCTAGACATAGCAAGGCCTTATTAAGTTTAATTCTGGTGGCTGTCCAAAAGAAGTTACTAGAGAATGGAAATCAAAGTCTAAACCACTGTTTTTGAAGTAGTAAATATTGTCACAAGATAAAAGAAATGGAAGTGTGATAGTTAGAAAAGGTCAGGTGTAAATTACATAGAAAAAATGGAAATTGTGGAGCCATATGGAGGAGGAGTGAGGTTTAAGGGAAGGCAGAAATTGATCAATTTATGTAATGTTGAATTAATGATAACTTTACAAAAGAATATATGTGATGTATAATGTTTGCAACTGGAAATATGTTGATATAGTTTTTACTTTTTATATAAATGTATGTATGTCTTAAGTGAGAATTCAGCAAAGGTGTTAACATTAAAAATAGTATCCCTCAGCAAGCATGGCTTCCCTCTAACTATCAAATCAATAACAGAAACCTGAAAGTTTGATTCTGTAGTCAGTGACCTGAAAACATATAGACCACAAGCTGTTCTTTGATCATTATGTATCCACTATTGTAATAAATTCCATTTTCATCACACAGCTTATATATAAAAGTATAGCATCCATATCCAAAGATGTAATCATTTCTCTTTACTCAGTTCTCATTAGGATTATCATTGAGTATAATGCCTTTAATATATGTAAATGTCAAAACATAAATTGCAAATAGAATGACCAGAATGCTTGTTCACTAAAAAGTGAAGTGCCAAAATCATAAAAAATTATGCAGACCATGTTAAAGTCTTATCCTCTTCTTATTATCAAGCAGACTGCTTAGGGGAGACCTCTACCATGCTTATAGAGCCTTAACAGATCCTACCCTTTCCTACCCATAACACATTTGCAAGTCCAGTAGTAGAGAGAACACCCACTCTAGGGATCTCAATCTCTTCTGCAACACAAGTAGGACATGCTGGCAAGATATGTGTATATCAGCAAGAATACAACTTCTTTTGAACTGTTTTCCACTTCGCAAAAAGCAAAAGACTGCTCCTACTTTTGAATGTAAATTGGACAAATGGATGGGAAACTACAAATTACCCCCCCCCCCAGTTTAGTACCCTTGTCCTTCACAGATGGGGGCAGCAAATAAAGGTCCACTCCCAACATATCCTTGTTCTGCTTACCCTTTGGATTACTCATATACAAAATAGAAGGGTAAAAAAAATCTACCATTGAAATGTAAGGTTATGCTTCTTAAAATCCTCGCAGATTAATAGCTTAATAAGTACTTATGGATCTATAAACAGGTGCAATCATTGTGGGGAGTAAAGGGCAAACTATTATGCAAAATATGTAAAGGAAAGATACCAATTTATAGACGGGAATTTGAAAATGAAAATATTTCAAGGGAAATGTGTCAAATACTAAAAGTAATCTCAATCTAGAAAAATTTAATGTAATACCGAAATACTGAAAAATATCATGAAACTAAAGAGAGTTAGTTCTTGAACATGACAATGTGGGAGGAAGGGCAAAAGACATTTTAATTTTATTTGAATGAAGACAAGTTATTTTTAAAAGTAGAAATAAGTATGATTTTAGAAACTGAAAAGAAGGACAAAGTTAGCTATGAACAATTACATAAACAGGTGGTGATAATAAGGGGACAACTGGGAAAAGAATACAAAAATGAAAAAAAAATGAGAGAAGGTAAAATGCTTAATAAAATGGATAATCAGTATCATTAAATGCTGATTGTTTAAGTGATTTAAGACAATTAGCAATTTTAAATTGGTGCAAGAAACTTAAAGATGATATAGTATGTCTGCATGATGTAAGAAATGTTCAAAGTACTGAAAGCAGTTTGAACTGCAATCGCATGGTAAGGTAATGCAGTCACAGGGCTAAGAGGAGTCAGGAATTTTATTTTATTTCAGAACAAAATGGATTATGTAAAGAATATGTTATTAACAGACAAGGGAGGTGATTAGATTTAGATACAAGTCTTAAAGTTCGATTAGCAAGGATAATAATTTATGCATATTCCACATTATGCAGAAAGCTTGCAATTTTTTAAAGAACTAAATCAATTCATAGTTGTAAATATAGAAATGCTATAATGAGGGATTTAAATTATGAATTAGAGACAAAAAAGAATATGGACAATCCATTATAAAGAAACATAAGGAGTTTATTAAAACAGTAAGCTTAGAAGTAGAAAATATCTACTTATTAAGGGGGAAAGATAAAGACAGAAATGTGTTTTATTTTCTCAGAAAATATTAGAGGTGCAAGAAAAAATAATGTAACTGATTTCTCACGCCAGTAAATGTGGTGCATTTGTTAAAAAGAAAGGATAAGTAAAGAAAATAAAGGAGATGGAAATATTAACAAGTGAAGTGATGAAAAAAGAGTGGTATACAGGCAAAGAGCTACGCAGAAAGCATACTTGTATAAGTTATTTATACCAACACTGTACAGAAAGTTGGATAGTGTTGAAGGATAAGCATAAAGGACAGAAGAATGACATGAAGAGAAAAAAAATTAATATTTTAAAACAGTAAATGAATAAGGAAGAATGGTGGATGAACAAAACAAACATATTGAAAATGGAGGAAAACGTGAATGATGAAATATTTTAAAGGTTAAAAAAGGAGAAGCATTTCTTTTTTTGGTGAAATATTGAGGAAGGTTTAGAATTTGGACAGCTTGGAGGAATAAAATGGGGTAAAGGAGTTAGAAATGGGAGCAAATAATCATGTTAGCAGAAAAGGATATTACATTATACTAAAGAAAAAATGTGCTTGTCAAAAAGTGACTTGCTAAATAACTAAGTGATGAGGTTAAGAACAATAGTATAAAACAATGAGATATGTAACTACTGAGAAGGTATATAAGTTAAAAAGTGAATGAGTGAAGTATACTAGGCATGGGTAGAAAGAGGTATAGGCTTTATATGAATTTAACACAGGAAGAAAGAAAATGTTTAAGGTTTTAATCAAAGGGTATGAAAATTGAATACATAATAAGACAGTATTAGAAAAAACAATAAAGTTGATATGATAGAAAGGAACTAAATAGCTATACAATCTGAGACTAGTAACATTATGTAATGACTATTAAACAGTAACAACACTAATACAACAGTGTTTGATGAAAAGAAAGAACATTTTTTGGTGGATATGCTGCAAAACAAGTGTGAGGATGAAGTAAGTAATGAAAATACTGGTTATAATTAAATAAATGATGGATATAAATTTAGAATAAAGATGAAGCAAAACAAAACATTACTACCATGCATGATAATTTACAGGTAAACAATCTTGGAATATTTTTGAAAATTTAAAAATTGGAGGAAGGTTATCCAAACTGTTACAGCAAATAAATAAACTGACAGTATTAAGACGGAGTTAAACAAGGCTGTCTGCTAATTAAGAGATGTTTTAGTGATAAATTCTGTGATGCACATTTGAGAGAGTAGAATAGGAGGTCAAGAAAGAAAACGAGGAAAGGGACAGTAATTCCCCAAGAGTGAATCTAATGCTAATTATTTAACAGCAAAAATTTAATTGTGTACAATAAAGGTGAAGAAAAAGGTGGCAGGGATAAAGAAGGTAGGTTTCAAATAAAATGGAAAAAAAAACATAAAGGGATAAGAGGTAAACATGAAACAGTTGTGGTTTATTACAAAGAAAAATGAAGACACAAGGTTCACAGCAGTCCAGGAAACCATTTGGGAGCCTAGCTAAACTTCCCAATTGCACCATAATGCTATCTAAGGCACTTACGCACATTCACATTATAGGAATAAAATCCTAGACTAAAGGAAGCAGATCATTAAGAGCACATAGCCTTATTTCTCTGCATTAACTGCCACCCTAAAGTTAACCTTGCCACCATTTTATGTTTTCTTGATAGGTTTAGTCCCACACCACTTAAGGCATATTTTCAGGGGAGACCTAAACTGGTATTCTTGCTAACTAGGGAGAAATTTGGCTATGGTAATTCCTTACTACTGTGGGAATTTTACATCCAACTCAGCTACCAGCATAGTGGTCATATGGGACCTCAGATTAATATCTCATCAAAGGAACATTCACTAAGGATTGTAGCATGACCCTTATGCTGTACTGCAATGTTAGTATTGGAAAAAGAATCAAAACACACTGTAGTGTTAGTACTGGAAGATGAATCCAAACACCTTGTAAGTGAGCAGAACCAGTAGTCATCCGATCTTTCAGTATCAATCCATTTAAACTGAACTAAAAGTTCACTCTTATGTTTATCACCTTTGACCACATTGCCATTATGACACCTTTGGTTAGGAATTTTTTTTAAGGAAAATAAGTGTGGAAGGTTCTGGGAGAATGTCATTCAAATTTTTAAAGGCACTGTTGATTTGTGGAAGGCTTTTAATTTGCATTTGATAAATGAAACACAAATTAGAATAATTAGCTGCAAAAAAAGAAATTATTTTTTACCATAACATTCCATCTGTATTGTTGATCTTCACTTACCTTTACAGTGGGTTTGGATCCACATGTTGTAACCAACTTGGCAGTTTTTCCAGCTCACGCCCTCCAAAAACTCTCAAGCTTCACCTTACCCAGAATGCTCTTCTCAAAGTTACCTCAGATCGAGTTTGCACAATTTAGTGACAGAAAAATAACAGATCAAAAACTATATCTACAACCATATATAACAATAAATGTCCTGCTAGGAAAGGTCCGTTCCATCAAGAAACCTGAAAAAGGCAGGGGGAAGGTGGGTGGGTATATCAAGGATAAGTGAAGGAGGACAACACAGATGGAATGTTATGGTAAGACATAACTTCTTTGTGTGATGTTGTCAATCTTCACATAATGACTGAGAGAGAGTTCCCAGCTACCAAAAAACTTGGGAGGTCTCATGGAAGAATATTCCTGAGAGCTATCAAACCAAATGATGCTCATCCCCTAGAGACCATATCCAGTTTGTAATGGGTAATAAAGATATAAGGGGATGCCCAAGTAGCTGTTGCAAATATATCATCTATAGAAGCACTGGCGTGGAAGACTGCAGAAGTGGCTATCGCTCTTGTAGAATGTGCTTTTATAGGTTCCAGGACTGACACTTTCCATTTATTATAAATGAAGGTTTTGCAATCTTTGAGCCATTTAGCCAAAGTAACCTTAGAAACTGGTTTACCCAGAGCAGTGGTAGAAAACTAAACAAATGGCTGATCTTATTTTCTGAATTCACTTGCTTTGTGAAGGTAAAAACATAATTGCCAGTGAACATCTGCATATGGAGGCAATATTCAACTCTATTTGAAAAACTGGGGAAAAAAACAGGAAGTAGTATAGTTTGATTGATATGTATATCAGATACCACCTTTGGTAAAAAGGAAGGATTTGTTCTCTTCAGAAACTGAGAAATAAGGGGTATTGGAGGGAAGGCATACAGTAGACCAGATGGCCAATCATGGAAGAGAGCGTCTCTCAGTGACTCCCCCAGAGGGGGTACCAGATCAAAGTAGCTGCTGCACTTTTTGTTCAGAGGGGATGCAAAGAGTTTGGAGCCTGGCTGGCTCCATTAACAGAATATCTTTTCTATCACCAAAGGATTGAGAGACCACTCATGAGACATTAGAATACACCTGCTCAATCATGTTGGAGCTCCCTGGAATCTGCATTACAACAAGAAAGCAGCCAGATGAAAATGCCCATTGCCAAACCCTGAGTGCTTCTCGACAAAAGGGCAAGATGTTTCCCTCTTGTTTGTTGATGTACCAAACCACTGACATGTTGTCTGACTGGACTACAATTGTTCTTGAGGGGAGGACTTCTTCGAATGCTAAGACCATTGCCCTTATCTCTAGAACATTTATATGCAAACTGGCCTCCAACTGGGACCAAATGCCTTGGACTCTTTTTACCAGATAATGCCCCCCACCCTATCCAGGAAGTGTCCCTTGTCACGACGGCTTGGGGTGGAGGAAGAAAAAATGATCAACCTATTAGAATTTATTTGGAATGAAGCCATCAACTCAAGTCCTTCTTGCATAAATTGGTGAGCAGTACTTGATGAGACAAAGAGTGAGTCAGAAACAACCATTTTGCATGTGGAATCTGGCAAGAGGATCAAAGGTGATGGAGTCCACCATTGAACCTAAAGCCTGTAATAACAGTATTGCACTTACTGTTCTGTTGTGGATGATCTGCTTGACTTGGTGCCTTATTTTATAAAGCCTTTCTTGGGGAAGAGAAGCAATGCAGGAGTTTGTCTCTAATACTGCTCCAATGAACTCTAAATTTTGAGTTGGTTCTAAATAGGATTTTTCATAGTTTACTGTAATTCCCAGTGACGAGAAAGCTTGAAAGACATAGTTCCTTGCCTGTAACTGTAGATACTTGGTGGATGCAGTAATGAGCCAGTCATCTAGATATGGAAACACCCAGAATCCTTGCAGTCTGAAGTGGGTTTCTACCACTGCCATGCATTTATTCTACACCCTGAGGGCTGTGGTGAGACCAAAGGGCGGAGATCTGAACTGATAATGACTGACTTCCAGCTGGAAGCACAGAAATCTTTTAGAGTGATTGTCCATTTTTATGTGATAATATGCATTCTGAAGATCTATTCAGCACATCCAATTGTCTTTTCCTAAAAATAGATGGATAGACTGAACCGTGACCATCTGTAATTTTTATGTCAGACCGATTTGCTCAACATACCGTGATCCAAAATTGGTCTCCATTCCCCTGTTTTCTTTGGCACTAAAAAGAATCCTCAGTAAAATCTGGATCCTGTCTGGTCCAGTGGGACAGTTTGAATGACTCTTTTGTCAAGCAGTTTTTGTATTTCTAAAAATGCTGCATCCCTGTGACTGGGTGGAACATCTGGGATTCTTTTCAGATGATCAGGGTGATTTGAAAAGGGAATGTTGTAACCTCTGGTTATAATCCTCTGCACCCAATTGTCGGCTGTTATTTTCAGCCAGGCAGGGAGGTGCGGGGATAGTCATCCCCTGACTGCCTCCAGAGGAAAGCAATTGGGCCTCCATTCAGGAGCACTGATAAAACTTACCAGGGAAGGAATCCCTGGAACCCTGATAATGTGAACCACCTTCTGAATTAGGGAATTTCTGATTGCACTTCTGGAATCTCTTAAAGGCAGAAGTACCTCTAGTTTGCTCAGCCATTAGAAAATTACAGAAGGAGAAAGAATATATGATTTTGCACTTCTGGTCTTTCGGTATTTAGGGGTTTCGGCTATATAGTCTCGAGATTTTGGAATTTGGTATTCCAAAACTTCGAGATATGTAGAACCCATATATATATATATATATATATATATATATATATATATATATATATATATATATATATATATACATATATATATATATTTTTTTTTAAAGAAATAAAGAAAGGGGGATACCAACAATGGTATTGAAAAGATTGCCTAAAAAGGTAGAAAAAGAGAGTACCAACAATGGTACGAAGAAATACCACAAACGGTAAGAAAATGACCAACGATGGTAATAAGAAAAACACAAGCATGTTTGGAAAGAGGAGCTGGGTAATTAGATTATAGAAAAGATAAATTTAGAAGATATAAAATTTAAGAAAATTGAAAACTCACTTTAATGGTTAGCTCGAGAGCAGGAATGAAAACGTGTTTGGCACTTTGAAGTGGCAAATGAGATCTGAGGTAACTTTGAGAGCATTATTCTGGGTAAGTTGAAGCTCGAGAGTTTTTGGAGGGCATGAGCTGTAGAAAAGTCTGAGTCAGTTCCAACATTCAGAACCAAACCCACTGTCAAGGATTACATGGAGACTGACAACATCAGATCAAGTGTATACATGTTTGCTCATTAAAGAGAAAAAAACATCATTTTTAGTTTTCTCTACATAGGAGTTCATGGATAAGTCTTATCAAAAGAGTCTTTATTTATAACAGAAAAAAATAAGATATGGATAAATTAAGTCTCTGAATTTTTTCTTACATATGTATTATAAAAAAGGAAGGCTGTTTGAGAGATATTAAGTGCACTGTGAGAGTTTTAAGCAAGGGAAAAGGAAGAAAATAGAAGGTGAAGAAGTAAAAAATATCAGGAAGTAGTATAGTTTGATTTTTATGTCAAAAGTGGATTTGGATAATACCAAAAAAAATACAAAACACTGTTATAAAATAATAGATAACTTTTAGAGATTGATATGAAATTTGAACATAGAAAAAAATAAGAATTAGGGAGAATGGGGATTATGACATTAAACTGGTTATACGTGAAAGCAAATATGTAATATAAGGTTTAGGCGGAGAGGCTCCTTAATGGAAAAAGATGTGCAGAGGCTGTGCAGTGTAAGAGAGAATGAGCATATTTTTAAAATGTAATCAGATAATTTATAGTAGAAAATATGTAAAATATAAGAATTAAGAAATGCAAACCAGGATATAATTATGTATGAGAATTATGAAAGTTAGGATAAGGAAATAGACTTAAAATAATAAGAACAGGGATCTTGTTTAAATGAAAAGGAAAATGCAGTGAAATATTGTAAACAATGGGATATATGTGAACTATTAAATCATTTTAGTTTTTTCCTACAGCAGGAAAAGGAGGTGGGTTAAAATTAAGAGATATGAATTCTTTATTTGCTTTTCTTCTGTATTTATATAACCTTTCTGTCTAATATGTACATCTGAATTTAAAATGAAATATAAAATAAACAACCCCTACTCTTTTTGAAAAGTTTCATGAGATACTTTACATCCACCTGAGCTACAACAAAACCCTGGCAGATGGGACTACAACTGCACATCTTCTTCAAAGGATATCAACTCTGGTGTACACCACTCCCCCTTATGCCTCAGTGCAGTATCAGTCCTGCAAAATTAATGGAGTCACAGAGTACAGAAATGGAATGTACAGTCTTCCTAGCTTCCATCATCACAGATATGTATGCCAGCTAAAACTAGCATATAATACATCCAATTTGTAAAGAAAAATAAAGATTTGGGGTATATTTTCACATGGGTGTCTACTGATCATCAAACAGCTGTGGTTACTGCTATTTTCATTCATTGCCTTTTATAAGGCAAAAGTATGGTGCAGCGTAGCTGTCATCCAGGCAGCCATTAGAAGGATTTCTGCTTTTGGTACTAGGATCCTCAGCACTACCAACAAGGTTCCACAGACTGTAAGTGCAATGAAATGGTACAAGTGCTTTTTATCTACTTCTGACAGCAATGGTACCTCCATATCCACACCAAAAGGTATGCATCCTATTCATCTGTTCTCCACTTGTGACTGCAGGTGGAATAGGCATCCCAGGCCATGCATCCCTACCCTTCCATGGAAGAAATAACTAGATTCCATGCCATGTCATCCTTCTGCTTTTCTAGCCAGCTCCACAAGCATCCAGATCACTACTTAAAACCACATCAGCTGTGTCCTAGCTGGGGTTGTTGCCCTCTGTGTCAAAGAGCCAAAAATAAATATATTTATGAGGTAAAATTAAATAAATTCATGAAATATAGTCATCAACAATACTACTAGCATATCACCTGCCAGGTATGAATCACAAAACATACAAAATTCAATCAACTTCACAGTATTTTGAGTTAATCTGTACTCGTTTCTGCACTAAAGAACTAAGTATTTGACAAGTTGCAGAACTCCTTCATATGTTGATATTCCTAGGGACTACTTTGTTTTTATATAATATCATGTATCTCTTCCTATTATGATTTAAATTGTTTTTTGTCTTAGAGAAATGTTTCTGTTTCTGTGACCCTCTTCATTTTCTGCAACTATTGCAGCTCATCATATGCTTATGCCCTTACTGATTTCAACATTTCCTGCCATCTAAACTCCACTGTCAAACAGATTATTTTTATTTGTTCTGTACAATTTTACTGCTTCCTGCAGATAAAAAAGGGGGTGTTCAGTTTTATGAAATGCCACTGATTCTGATTGCTGACCCTTCTATGAATGCTCATTTCTGTTCCTGACCTTTTCATGAAGGCCCAACTCTGACTATCTCCTTTCTTCAATCCAGAGTATCCTGGAATTCTTGTCATACTTTTTCTGTTGACACTTTTCCAGTATGGCTTGTTTTCTGCCTTGATTCTCTGTTATCAATACAGATGTTTAAGTTAATGATTTACTCTTTAACCTACTTCCTACATTATAAAATTTCAAAATGGTAATTGTCACAGCAGAGAAATGGTAATTACACAAACCAAATCAACACCACAAATCCACAAGAAACAGGCCACATTAACTTTAACAAGGGAGTGTGTGTGTGTGTGTGTGTGTGTGTGTGTGTGTGTGTGTGTGCGTGTGTGTGTGTGTGTGTGTGTGTGTGTGTGTGTGTGTGTGTGTGTGTGTGTGTGTGTGTGTGTGTGCATGTGAGGGGGGAGACTAACTATACTAACTGAGATCATGAAGCCAAGGAGTTAAATGGAAATATGCATTCTTTCATGACTGCAATCTTGCTCAAACCCCTGTCTGTTCTTTAAGGTTATTAGGACTTGTGAAAATTTATTTTATAAATCTTACTTTAATTTGATTACAGCTCTGTTGATCAAATGAGTATCCCATATCTACTTTGTGCTCTTCAATAGTGTCTGTATTGTCCTCTCTGCCTGGTCCATTCATCTGTAATTATCATGGACTTGATGGTTTATGTTTAGATTTGCCAGTATTTAAGTTTTTTTCAAACCTTTTGGATTCTAGGCTCACTTGTCTGGAAATTAAATACTTCACTGCACTTATTATATTAAAACTTGTAGTATCTCTTAGGCCAGTTACTTCAGGGTACTTTGAATAGTGAATAATTTATTTATTTATTGGCATTTGTTTACCAGGAATACCCACCTGGACTATGGTGCCCATTTTCAATAAAGGCCCAGGGAGAAAAGACCCAATAATTTTACAATATATATCAACTATACAATTTATATACCAAAACATTATACCTCTAGTGTTCTGTTGTATCAGCTGGATAGTACCATATTTTTAGTCTTGAACATTAAAGATCATGTACAAAGCTTTATTTTTTTGGATTATCTCCGTGGCTAATTTTAACAGCAAAGATGAGGTTTTGTGTTTACATATGTTTACATATGTAAGCAGTGCTGTTAAACTATGGCAGATTATAGTGTGATAGATGTTCAGTATTTTTATCCCTCTGCCATTACATATATCATCCTGCACAAAAGCTTGCAGGAGCATCCCATTCAAGGGTGAGTACAATCCAGCTGATAGAAGAATCATAATATTTTTTAAATCAATGCAACAATCAATGAAAATCACAGAAATGACTGACCAAATTTGAAGGTTCTGAAGTAGAACCATAACTAGATCATTAGACGCCTGTGCAGATCCCATACTGGCAACTCCCTCATTTTAAAGCTAAGCAAAAAATAAATAAAATAAAATAAAATAAATAAATAAAAAAGATGATGTCTTCTCTGTGTTAAAGAAACAAAAACTTTCTCCTTTGAAATGTAGCAAGCTGTTTGCAGGTAATGTAACAAGCAGCTTGCTACAGTTAAATCAGTTTGCACTCTGTTCTTTAGCTACTTTTGCATGACTGTAAATGCACTACACACGTTCCTTTATAAACCTGGTACTGCACTCCACCACCATCAACACCTACCAATTGTCCACCACAACAGCTTGTACATGGGGCAGCCACTCCCTTCACCCTGCCTAGGTATACCTCTGTCTTGGAGCATAATCAGAGAAAATAAACACAACTTTTATTCATTTTACATTATTACTGTGGAATGGTGGAGTGGCAAAACATCACCTGCTCTGCTGCAATAGTCTTTGTTACAAAATGCACACCAACGATAACACATACTTGCATATAAGTAAATGTTCTTGGTGTATCTATACTACTTCTACAATTACACTGCTTCATTTATCCAAAAAAATTAGATGCAAGTACTATGATCGTCCACATACTACAAGCAAATGTCAAGTTCATCCCTTTTTATGTAACTATATCACAATTCCTACTTATATTGACTGAAACCAACAAGTAAAATTAAAATACCTTCATAGATAAGCGCAATTTTCTTAAATTAGTTTATATATAAATCTCCATCCATCCTTCTGCAATCCACTTGGCCCGTTTTTGCACATGGGGTTAGGATGTTATTTCAACAGTGACAGTCATGTACAGCCAAGGTTTACATTGCTGGGTGGCTAGCCCTGACAGGGATATATATATATATATATATATATATATATATATATATATATATATAACTGAGACCATCAGTTTAAAAACAATAATTCCTTCTTCATTAACAAACTTCATCGACACAAGCAATGAAAAAGATGTAATCCAATTTGGACTTTAAAACCATTCAGAAATATACTGAGCCCTTTCATTCATTAAAATAGTGTTAACTAGTCAAACTTCATCAGAATAATGGTGGACTGATAGAGGACTGTTACAAAAAATAGTGGGAAAAAGACATTCTGGAGGGGGGTGTCCTCCCTATCTAATCCAATTAAGGATGCTTCTAACATTAAGATTCCCATTGAGTCAAGGGGGCGTGTCTGCCTGTAGTTTCACTTGCCATCTTAATTCTTTAACTTCCAGTAGGGGATTACAGTCCCGGAAAGGCAAAGAAACATGATAAAGAACCAAAAAGTGGAAAGGCTTGCACTGTGAATTATTAATATTATGTACCCCCACCAATACTAGTCTCCCTTACCAGGTTACAGGTATGTTCATCTGTGGCAAATGTGTGTGCTGCCCTTTCATAGCTCAGGGTGACATTTTCTGTTTACAGAATCCCAAACAAGAACTTCGGTTCCAAGAAACATTTAATTGTAATTCCAAGAATATAGTCTACCTTGCAGTGTGTGACTGTTGCAATGTGTTTTATGTGAGCAAAAGCACAAGGAAGTTGAGAGACCGTATTAAAGAACACAGACAAGCACTTAGAAAAAGATACATTAAGAATGCTTTAGTGAAGCATGCTTTTAATAATTCACATACCATTGATTTCAGGCTGGATGTTCAGACACACAGTAAAAGCATCCTTTTCAGGATCCAGTGACCTCTGATTCTGTTAAGAAAGAATGTTTTTAGAACAATTTTGAACTCGCATTGGTTTACAACAGATAATTTTAAAACAGAATTTAAAGTGACCATATCAAACTGGTTTCCATGTACTTATTCATGTTTTCCTTATGAACTATACAAAGGGCAAACAGGCAGCAAATGTTGATGAGACTGGCTTAAATATGAAACAGATATATGCATTTCAGGCAGTAAGAATTTGGAGGAAGAAGGGGAAGACTGACACCTTGTGCAATCCAATAATGTAATAGATTCATAAGAAAAAAAATGGTATTAAAAGTGATTGCAAATTTAAAAAAAGATTTCTGAAAATAATGACTTTTATGACATGAATGTGGGCGTATGATCAGGCTATACAATTTTTAGATGAGTGACAAACAAGTTGCCTGGTGAAAACTTGCCAAACTCAAATAGAAGCAAACACAGTTGATCAAAAATCAGCTACATGAATGTACCATAATGGCTTTATTTATGTGTGGGATCGAAGGACAGTGGGGATAAGGGAATTCTCCTACTTCAAAAAAAAATAATTTACTGTCATTTTTTTATAGGATACATTTCAAACGTTTGTGCTCAATAAGTTAAAGTTGCTCATTTGACAAATCAACATACACCCTTTTTAGATAATGTTGTGCAAACAAACGTTCTTTGGGGACAGTCACTATACATTATTTGAAAATTTTCCCAGCTAGAACCTATAAAAGCAATGACAATTTCCATGTGAAGTGCCAGTGGGGGTCTCTCACTAACTAGGAGCTTATATAAATTAGCATAAGGCTCTTGCATATCATTTTTGTAAGCTCTCTATTGTGAGAGTAACAAACAGGTTAAAAATGGATTTTGGTGGATTTTTCTGAAAATGTAAAATAAATATTCTGCATTTCAGTGTGTAGAGTGTACTTAGTTTGAAATCTTGGCAAAAACATATAGCTTGGCATTCATTGTTATTAGGAGTCAGAAGTAAAATATTTTATCTTTTATAAACTATGCAGTTTGTGAAATTTATTGTCTATAAGCAGGTCAAGACGAATTCTTGTATGCAGCTGTGTCTCGTCAACAGGACATGCAAGATAAGAGCAAGGCCGAGGAGTTATCCTTCAGGAACAGCATATTCGAAATATGGAAAACAAACTGTCAGCAGACCAGCTTCAAAAGAAAGACTTATTATTCTGGCAAATTCTCTAAACTGCTGATACAGGCAGAAAAGACACTGTAAAGATTGGAACTTTTTCTTTTGTATCAGAGACTTTGATTTTCCTATCCTTACAGATCTGATGCTGAAAGCTGAAGTATGGCTTTATTTGTGTATATCTTTCATTGTTAAACTAGATGTCTACTTTGTATGCAGAGTAAATGAATGTCGTAATATCAAAACTTATCTCAGTGTTTTCATTGAGTAAAGGTACAGACTACATGAATAGTGTACTAAAACTTTAATTTTTTACAGTGGCAAGACTAGACCAGTCAAAACAACCAGGGATGTGACCTGCAGAGGTGCTTCTCAGAATGCAACATTCCTGCACAGACTTTTTTTTTTTTGGAGTCGACTCTTCTTTCCTAAAAACTTTGTCCATTCCCTGAAGGGCAAACACTGCAGTGGAGTACAGGGTAGTACAGTAATTCTTCTTCAGACAGCTGGTGACATACAGAGAGCAAGTCGTACTATCAGACTTTGTTTCACCAGCATCTTGTGAAAGACAGCAAAAAAATCCTCCCACAACTGATCTTTGTGTCAAGACTGGCCACGTTGTCCTGAACATTTGTGATAAATATTTTCTTCTGTTTTTCTATTAACAATGAATGAAATTCATGAAAATGCCAAGAAGTACACTAAGTATTTTACTGTTCCTGTATCTGAATCATATGTAGATGTGTGAATTATTTAAATACACAGTATAATCAGCATGTCAGCATCTGTAAGTCTTTACTAGGTAAGGCAGAAGTGTCACAGAATGTACAGAAATGTATTATTTAAATGTTGCTTTTTGCATGCCTTGTCATAAACGTATTGTACATATTGTACAAAACCTGGAACACAACCAGGATAAAGTAATGCTTGAAGCACAGGCAATGGTTCCTGTTTCTATATATCCTGTTGCAAAAGATTTATTAGAGAGTGATGTAGATGTCAAAGTTTGTACTTTATAGTCTGATTTGCAAGAGCTTAACGAATGGATTGCTAAAGTTAGCAACCAGCAAGATCTTGACCTCATGGATCACTTTCAGATTTACTGTAATAAATTAAATGCATCTGGTAAAATGCATGCTGACACAGCTAAATGTACAAAGAAATTGTTTCAGTTTTTAAAAGTCTCACAGACTAAAATTAAGACCTTTACACCAACTGTTCTTAAACAAGGCAGTAAAGCTATTGGTATAATAAAAGGGTTAAGTGTCTGTTTGCAAAAAAAAAAAAAAAAAATATGACAAGCAATTGGCTGACACACAGCATGAAGTAATTGTTGCAAGGGAGGAGACTAACACATTACGATCTCAATTACAGACACAGAAATCTGAGGATGCTAGAGCAGGAGATTTAGCTAATTAAGATCTTTTAAGATTACAAGCCTTGTTAAAAAATATCAATCTAAAGCACTAGAAACTGCTATTACCAGTCCTATCATAGTCTCAGCTGTTTTTTCTGCTAAAGTTTATCATCAGTCTAGAATGTTAGAAACTCTCCCTAAGTGGGATAAACAGAAGGGTATTTTTAATAACATGATTAAATTTAAAGCTTGAGTTCTTAAACTGTAGGCACTGTATGCAATGATACACATGAACGTTGCTTCTGGAATTTTATTCCTCAGCGTTTCACGGCTTATGTACAGCAAAAGTGGCATAAAACTACTGCACATTACAAAACAGATAAGAACAGAGACAAGGTTCATGGTGAACTGACAAAAAGATTTAATAAACTTCTAAGACGCAGTCAGAGTGAGTTCAAAAAGTTCAGACAACATATATAAACACTTTTTCAGTAGTGCATAAGAACTTTAAAGTCAGCAAAACAGAATACTAACAAATATAATCTGGTTAGTAAAGAGTTAAAGCAACAGCAGTTAACTACACTGATAAATAATTTATGACGTACTATTCTACCTTTCGAAAATGGCTAAGGGTACACAGCACAAAGTTTCATTCAGTTACAGTAAGGCACTTAAATAATAATAATAAAACAGTTCTAGGGCATAAAAATCAAATGAGAGTAGTTAAACGCAGTAAAGCCATGATGTCACAAGACTGACATGCATGTATTTTCTTTTCACCTAAAGTGCAGCAAAGGCACACAACAGCAAATGTAAATCATGTAAATATATTTGTTTTAAACATGTTAGTTAAGTCAATATCTCTTTTGCTTCTTACAATATTTTGTAATTGCATAATAGCATACAAAATAGCAACGACTCCAGCAAAAACAGTATTCAAAAGCAATATTATGCGTAGTTAAGCTAGTTAATGTTTATTACAACTGCATTCTAGTATCAGGTTTCAAGTATGTTAACAAATGACTAAAGGTACACCAAGTACAGTCAGTATATGGACTATGGTATGCATTTAAAATAAATTATGCAGGTCCCTTTACAAAAAGGGAGGGTACAAATAGCTACTAGTAACAGTAAATGTCTTTTCAAAATGAGTAAAAGCGATTCCTATTACAACTTTGACAGTATAGGCAACAGCAAAAGCTTTATAAAAATATTTTCTGTTTTTAAAAATGGCCAAAAAAATAATCAAATCAAATCAAAAAGCAAATATGTAAGACCAAAGTGTCACAGTCTAAGTAACAGACAAAGGGCAATCATACATTCAATTCTCACAGCATAAAGCAAATAAACAATACTGCAATAAAATGATGTATACTACAGGGGAAAGAGTATGCTTTCAATTTTACACTAACTGTGTCTGAAACAAAAGAACAGCATTTAGCTAAATTGATACAGGTCCTTCAAACACTGCAGGAGGCAGGGTTTAAAGTTAAAAGTGAAAAGGTACAATTCATGTCATGACATGCTTTCTAGCCAAAAAGAATTACCCTTTCTGGAGTGGGGACCAAAGAAAAATACAGCTTTTTGTGATTTAAAGGCAGCATTGGCCAAGGCTACAAAACTAGTAGCTCCAAGTTTAACACGTTCCTTTGTGTTACAGGCAGCAGCTGGACCCAACACATTCTCTATTGTGCTTCTACAGGAGTGGCCTCAGGGCTCTGTTGCTAAAATGAAAAAGACTTTATGCCCTATTACATTCTTCAGTAAAAAGACACATGTTGAGAGGGGATATTACCCATGCATTCAGCAACTTTTGGCCATTTACTGGAGTATAAAACAAACTGAATACTTAACAGCTTTTTCCAAATACATTATAGTACAGATGCCACATTATGCCATACAGGCTTTAGTAAATGAGATTCAATTAAATAAACTGATTGATGACAGTCAAGCAGTGTTTGCAAAATGGTTGGCATTATTTAGAGTCAAGCAAGTTACAATAATGGCAAGAAATAAGTATTACTTATCTAACTTCATGAAATATGAAGGAAAATGTTTTCAGACAGTGCATACATAGTTAATTATCTGTGGCTGCATATGTCTATATGGGCAAGAACAGGGTTTGTTAATAATACGGGCAAACAATTCAAGCATGCTTCTGTGTTGCAGACTATTTGGAATTTGGTTTGTAGTCAGTCCCTTGTGGGTTGCTACTGTATCTTAAAGGTAAAAGCTCATCAAAAAGCTACAAATTAAATTTTTCACTTAAATAAGTATGCGGATCAGATGGCAAAAAAGGCAGCCAAGAAAGGAATGTAATTGTATCCTACAGAACACCTTTCTGGTGTTCCAGAAAAACCACTGCAGTACATGTCATACAGACATTTTCAGCTCAAAATTTGCAACATGATTTGCTGCAAATCCTAACTAAGTCTGGACTGCAGGGAAGAGTTACAAAAATGTACTCTTGTAGGAGAAAGTCCAGGGCAATATTATGCAAAATGTTTTGAAGACGGTTCTAGTCTTCCCTATATACCATACCAACAGGCATGATAGTTAGTGAAATTTAATCATCAGGTATTGGGACATTTGGGTACACAAAAGTTATGGCCCATTGCAAAGAACAAGTACTGGCATCCACATTTAAAGAAAATCTGCGATTTAGTGCATGCTGAATGCTTAATATGTTTGCAGGTTAATGCTCAATTGAAAAAGCCACAGTTACTAAGGGTAACTCCAAATGGATAGACCTTGGTGTGCCATCCAAATTGACTTTGCAGGTCCATTACCCCCAACTAAAGGTGGGTACAGGTATCTTCTAGTGATAGCTGATGTATTTTCAAAATGGGTAGAAGCAATTCCTACCAAAACAATGACGGCTAAAGCTACAGCAGAAGCCTTATGAAAAAAACATTTTTTTGTCATTGGGGATGGCCACGAGTTATCGAATCCAATAATGGGCTACAATTTGTCAGTAAACCGATGAAAGCTTTCTGTGATTTGCTTGGTATCCAGAAACAATTTCATGTTCCTTACCATCCTCTGTCCAATGGGATTGTTAAAAGAATGAACAGGACTCTTAAGGAATGCTAAAAGAAAACCTGCTTGGAAAAAGGTGTAAATTGGGTAAAACATTTGCCTGGAATCTTGCTGGGTGTCAGAGCAACTCCACACAGTAAAACAGGGATTTCAACTTTTGAAGTCATGACAGGCAGGAAAATGCCTGTACAATTGCCATTGGATCCTACTGTTAGTACAAACAGACCATTATTAGAAATTGCACAGCATCAACAATGGTTAAAGGATATTTCTGAATTGTGTCAAAGCCTGTCAAAAATGTAAGCATTCAAATTACAGTCAAAGGATCCTATTATGCCAGAAGAAATCCTTCCCTCTGGGACACAGGTCTTAGTCAAGACATTCCAGACAGACGGTCCATGGGATAGTAATTGGCGAGGACCCTTTGAAATAATTGCTCATTTAGGACCTCTAGTGTACAAAGTTAAAGAAAAGAAAAAAAACAAAATGATTATTGTTCATAGAAATCAATTGAAAGTCATTAAGTGACTTCATGTTTTGTGTTTTTTTTTTCGTGTAGACCCACGGCAAATGCCATGTAGTTTCTGTAATATGTACTAATACCACATTCATTACAGGCAACATACATTGGGCATATGTTCTATCGATATTAACAGGTAAACCTACCTCTGTTCATACAGACCATTTGGTTAGAATCCCTTCTACCTGTAAAAAAGTAGGTAGACAGTATCAAAAAGTTGTGGTACATTTTAACATCACATTTCCTGATACAGGTAGGTGCCAATATAAAAGGGCATGGTACAATACTTTGCTAGGAGGTTTGGGTACTGGAAAAGGAGCTCTTAATGCAACTGATATTGAAATTCTAACTAATTGTTTAAAAGTAGTGGGGAAAGATATCTCTCAGATTGTACATTTATAAGCATCTTGGAATCCAGAGATATGGAAAACATATTTGCACAATATAAATTATCAGCAGCAAATTTTAGACAATTATGATGCTTTGCAACTACATCAGTTGAAATTTGATGGTAATATGACAATTTTTGTAAATTGGAGAAAATGCACTATGATTAAACTATTTACTGAAGTAACATATTGTACTCCACAGTACTGTATAGGGCAATTCTCACATTATAATGTTACTGATACCACTGTTATGTGTCAATTTACGGTATTACCTATGATATTTCTCGTACCAGAGGGGTATGAGTATTGGTTGCCACAATTTGAAGGTACTCATATAGATATGAGAGGAAAAACACATAAGATTGAGTACTGTACACAGACTCAAAATGGATTAATTTGTGGACAGCATTTGCCTGTCTATAAACAATGCTTACTGCAGCATTCCGTTAACTTATGCAAATGGACCATTATGCCCTCTTCTTTTCAAATGTTTATAGAAGTGACTCCTCGGCATATTTGTCTGGTTACAGATCAAGATGTAGGTCATAATATTAATTTACCTTTTGTAGGATGTTTATCGCATGTTGATTTCCTTAAATGGAATAATCAGAGCTATGTGTTTACTGAAACCATAGAAGTAAATACTTCCAAGAATTGGAATTATGACTTAATACAGCTTTCCAATATATATGTATCATTGGATAATTTAAAAAAAATAATGAACAATACTAAGATTCTCAGAGAGTACTTGGAAAAAAGAAATAAAAGTAATCTGCATTATGAAGCATTAAGAATCATTGCAAAAGATAAATTACTTAGCTTGGCTGAAAAGACCAAAAAAGATACTGCTCACAATTGGTGGGATAGCTTTACTGGTTGGTCAAAATCAGGAAAAAACATGTTAAGTTGGTTGCTACAACCTGTATTAGTAGTGTTAGGCATTATAGTCATATTAACTATCTGAAATTGCTATCTAAGTTGCCATTTGTGGAAAACGTATAGAATCCAACAAATTATGATGATTAATCTGGGTAAATTGAAAAAGGTATCAATGTGTAAAACTGAAGTGGAAAATGGACAGTCATTTTCCACTTTTTAATTAAAGGGGGAATTGAGAGAGTAACAGACAGGTTAAAATGGATTTCAGTGGATTTTTCTGAAAATGTAAAATAAATATTCTCCATTTCAGTGTGCAGAGTGTATTTAGTTTGAACTCTTGGCAAAAACATATAGCTTGGCATTCATTGTTATTAGGCGTCAGAAGTAAAAAGAAGTTATGTCTTGCCATAATGTTCCATCTGTATTGTTGATCCTCGTTCAGTCATTATGTGTGGGTATCAGTTCCGACATTGGAACCGATCCGGCCATCTTCCAAGCTCGCGTCAGCTACAAACTCTCGAGCTAAAACTCTTACCCAGAATTCCCCTCTCCCTGTTACCTCAGATTAAGTTTGCAAGTCAAAACCTTTGACAGAGGCTACATCTGGTCAAATGCCAAATAGAACCGGATGGTGAGATCCACTAGAAGCCACAGGAGGAGGAATGAGGGAGGGTCGTAATGACTGAACGAGGATCAACAATACAGATGGAACATTATGGTAAGATATAAATTCTTTATCTGATATTGTTAATCCTCATTCATTCCTTACGTGTGGGACAGAGTCCCCAGCTAACTTTATTTCTGGGACGCTCTCATGGAGGGACATTCCTGAGCACCATAGAACCAAAAGATAATCTTCCCCTGGAGGCCAAATCCAATTTGTAATGATTGATGAAGGTATGAGGGGTAGCCCAATTTGCAGCTGCACAAATGTCATGTAAAGAATCTCTGGCATGGAAGGCAGCAGAAGTTGCTACCGACCTTGTAGAATGAGCCTTTATGGTAGTAGGTAATGGAATATTACGTTGTCTATAAATGAAGGTTACACAGTCTTTCAACCATTTAGCCAATGTGAACTTAGCAACAAAACATCTTAATTTAAGTCCAGAATAGGCCAAAAATAACTGCTCTGATTTATGAGAGGCCTTAATCCTGTTCAAGTAGAAGCAAATTTGCCTGTGAATATCTAGGGTATGTAGGCAATACTCTCCTTTGTTTGAATAGTTGGGGAAGAAAACTGGCAATTCAATGGTTTGATTAATGGACATTTCAGAGATCACTTTTGGCAGAAAGGAAGGATTAGTTCTCAATGACACTCTCTCTCTATGAAAAATCAAATATGGACTCTTGATGCATAAGGCCTGAAGCTCAGAAATACATCTGGCAGAAGTAATGGCGACCAAAAACAAGGTTTTCCATGACAAGTATTTGAGGTCGCAAGAAGAAGCTGGTTCGAAAGGTGCCATTGTCAAAGCTTGTATGACTAATGAAAGGTCTCATGGTTGAGTAGGTTCTCTAAAAGGGGTTTTTAGATGATTCACACCTTTTATGAAAGTCTTGCATAATTTGTGTGACATAAGAGAGGAGTCTTAGACACCACCATGGAAATTAGATATTGCAGCCAAATAAACTCTAAAGGTAGAGGCCGATAGACCGGATTGAAATAGGGTGGCTAGATACTCCAGTACTATTGACACTGGTGCTGAAAAAGGATTTACCTGTTTTTCTTTCAGCCAAAAAGTAAATCTTTTCCACTTGCTTAGATAAGTAATTCTGGTGGAAGGCTTATGAGATGCAATAAGAATGTCACGTACTGGCAAAGAAAGAACATTCTGCCTGGCAATCAAGGGAATTGGAGGAGCCAAGCTGTGAGCTTCAGGCTAAGTTGGGGTGAGTCAGATTCTGTAGATGAGAGATCAACCCCAGGGCTGGATGGAGAATCCATGGTTGATCTAGCAGGTGAGGCCAAAGGAAGGGGAACCAAATCTGATGAGGCCAGCATGGTGCTATGAGGATAACTTTGCTCTTCAACCAGCAGGCTTTCTTCAGAAACTGGGGAATGAGGGGGAGAGGTGGAAATGCATGAAGTAGACCCAAGAGCCAATCGTGGACTAGAGCTTCCCTGGGTGACTGTCCCGGAGAGGGAATCAGGGCGAAATAGTTGCTGCATTTGTAGCTGGTCGGGGATACAAAGAGGTTGCAGCAAGGAAGACCACAGTGGTTGAAAATCTTCACCGCTATCAAGGGATTCAGGGATCACTCATTAGGTTGTAGAATACACCTGCTGAGTCTGCCTGCTATCACGTTGGAACTCCCAGGAATGTGCATTGCTAGAAGAAAACGGTTGGTAGCCATCGCCCATTGCCATATCCTCATGGCCTCTTGCCAGAGTGAGTAAGATTTGGTTCCTCCCTGTTTGTTGATGTACCAGACCACCACCATGTTGTCTGATTGTATTGCAACAGTCCCAGATGGCAGCAGGGGGTGGAATGCTTGCAACGCTAGAAGCACCACCCTCAGCTCTAGAACATTTATATGCAGATGGGCCTCCATTTTGGGCCAAGTACCTTGGACTGTCTGTCCCTGACATAGCCCCCCACCCCCACCCGATCAGGGAGGCATCCGTGGTCACTGTAGCCTTGGGTTGTTGGGCGGAGAAGGGGCGAGACCATTGTGATGGGTTGAGGGCCATCCACCAATTTAAATCCTGTTTGCACCTGTGAGTTACCCGAATCTTGGCTGAAAGGGGGTACTGAAAGGGATACCATTGGGTGAGCAGTAGCCATTGTAGAAGCCTCATGTGAAACCTGGCCAGGGGGACAATGGTGATGGAGGCTGCCATGGAACCCAACAACTGTAGAACAGAGTGACCTGTGGATTTCTCCCTTGAAAGGATTGGGATCAGTTGTTGCTTTATCCTTAGAATTCTGTGCTCTGGAATGGATGCTCTGCAATTCTTTGTATTCAAGATGACCCCTATGAATTCTGTGGACTGAGATGGGATGAGATTGGACTTTTGCCAGTTTATGGTTATGCCTAACCTTTCTGCAGAGAGGAGAGAGTATGCCAGGGCTTCTTCCAAAAGATGTCTGGTGGGGGCGGAGATGAGCCAGTTGTCTAGGTATGGAAACACCTGGAATCCTTGTAGCTGCAAGTGAACTGTGATGACTGCCATGCACTTTGTAAACACTCTGGGGGCTGTAGAGAGTCCGAAGGGCAGTACTCTGAATTGGTAGTGACTGGCTCCCGCATGGAAGCGAAGGAATCTTCTTGATGGCCTGTCCACTTTTATGTGGTAGTACGCATCTTGAAGATTTATCAAGCACATTCAATTTTCTTTTTCCAAAAGTGGAAAAACAGACTGTATTGTGACCATTCAGAATTTTTGTACTCTTACAAACCTGTTCAATTACGCTGAGATCCAAAATTGGTCTCCAGTCCCCAGTTTTCTTTGGATCCTATCTGGTCTGGAGGGACTATTTGGATGACTCTTTTTCTTAGCAGCTTTGATATCTCTAATGCTGCTTCTTCCCTTTGACTGAGTGGAACATCAAGTAAGTTTGTAGGGGGAGCGGGACAAAGATCGAAGGGAATATGATAACCTTTAGTTATTATCCTTTGTACCCAAGAATCGGTGGTGATGGTTAGCCAGGCAGAAGGGTACAAAGAGAAACGACACCCAACCACTTCCAGAGAAAAGCAGTTGGCCACTCTTCAGGGGCACTGGTAGGACTGGCCAGGGAAAGAGTCCCTGGAGCCCTGGTTATGCGGACCCCCTCTGCCCCAAAAAGGGCATCTTCCCTGTGAGATTCCCCCTCTGGCTTTACCAGAAAGGCTCATCCAGACTCTGCTACACTTTGCTGTCAAGGAAAGGTTAGTTTGCTTTTATTTTTTGTATTTTGTATTAATTTATTGCCTTTCTGTATTTTGAATACTGTGGTTTGTTTTCTTTACCTTGTGTTTTACTTGCATTCTGCTTTAACAGCATATTAAAACTTCAAAAGAGACCACAACTCTCTCTCTCTTCTGAGTCAGGCAGAATTTTTTCCCCACTCTCCCACCCAGTCACAGTTGTCTTGTTAAATACCACTGTCTTTCTAGTTGCCTGCCTCTTATGTTAATCTGACCATATATCTCATTTCCTCTCTACTTTCACTGGCTTGTGTGAGTAATCACAAAAATCATCATTTTTGAAATCCCTCCCCTTCAACAATTTAAATTTATTGGCCATCCTACTGTATTCCATAGTACCAGAATACAAAAGTGACTACCCCTTTCAATCCATCTTGCTGTTTTAAAAATAGTAACTCTCCACTAAACCTTAATTTTTTTAAACAGGTAAAACTTAAGTTACCTACTTTCACATCAAACTTCTCTAGTGCACACTGCAGTGTGCATTTTTTTTTTCATCTTACCTTTAAGCATCCCTGTGACTGGCACTTTCCTCTAATACCTGCTGGAAAGCACTAGGAAGCCTTAAACTGATACAAGCACTCAACTCTCCTTGTTAATAAGGAGAAATTAATAGTAGGCACTAAACAGCCTATAATTGCAAAGTACCTTGCTAAGGTAAGGGAAAACAGCTACTGTACTTTACAAAAAAAAAAGCACCAAACCAGGCATGTCCAAGGGTCAGCTTCCGGTGATTTCTCCTGTCCACCTGGTGAATTTGGGCATACTGGGGCAATGCAGCAATTGCCTCATGTACACAGAAAACCCTCTCCTCCTAACACCCAACACTACAACCTGTGAGAGATGCACTTACATAGCCAAAATGGAAGCAAAGCTCTCTCCACCCAAGATTGTGCTGGACAGTCAAGAGGAGAAGGTTAACACCCACACTACACCTCAAGCAACACATAGCCCTTCTAAACCCACACCACCAACACCCACACATAGCAACACTAAATCCACATATGCAGAGGCCCTTAACTGTAACCTGCACAAGCAACAAGGACCTCTGAAGCTGAAACGCAAATAAACATCAATCACAACCAAAGTGTCACATAGTTCACAACACCAGTGTGCCACCCAGCAACAGCCCCTAAGGCAAGACAATGTACCTAACACTTTAGTTATAGGTGACTCTATAGTCCGGCACACTGATGTCCCTCTCACTAGGTTGAACAAGGAGAAAATTACAGTCAGCTGTCTGTCGGGTGCCAGTATTTGCCACATAACGCATGCACTCAAGTCACTCCACAACAAGTACAAATATGACTCTGTCATTGTCCATGTTGGAGTGAATGACTTGAGACGTACCTCCCTGGACTACATGAAAAGAGACATGGAAGAGCTCTCAGATCATGTGGCCCAGGCAGGTATGACCCTAGCCCTGAGTAGCATCCTGCCTTCGCCCAGAATGATACCACAATATAAGGGCAAAATGAATGACTTCAACAATTGGCTAAGCTTCTGGTGTCATTCAAAGGGGATCCAGTATCTGTCTGCCTGGGACGACATGATTGACAGACCACGATGCTTTGCCAGATATGTTCTGCACTTGTCGCCCCTGGGATTCAGGTTACTGGCTAAGGCTCTTGCAACCCCTATAGTGCCTTTTTTAGGCAAAATTCAAAGGACAAAACCACCACCATAATAGTTACGAGCATGCAAAATCTGAAGGTAATGCTACTCAATGCTAGAAGTCTAAACCTCAAAATGCACTCTCTCGAGGCACTCCTAAAAATGGAGAACATCGATATCTGTGCAGTAACTGAGACCTGGTTCAAAGCTCCAGAGAGCACCCCTGCAATACCAGGCTACAACTTTTACCACACTTTTCGGCCACAAACCCAGGACCAAAACACTAAAGGTGGAGGAGTGTCAATATTCACCAAGGATATTCACACCACCAGACTAGTTGCCCAACACAATGCGTCTGAAATTCTCCAGGTGCAACTAACACTAGGTAAGACTGCAATCCAAATTGTAGCTTGTTACAGATCCCCCACCATACCCCAAGATTCTCACTACACCTTTCTAAACATACTGGAAAATATTAAGATAGAACCAAACACCCTAATACTGGGTGATTTTAACTACCCTGCCATTAACTGGGAAAACTACTCCTGTACCAACACCTTTGCCCAACGGTTCTTGGAATTCATAAATTCCAACGCTCTGGATCAACTAATCCATAGTCCCACCAGGGGGGTCCAATATTCTAGACCTGGTCATTACCAACATGGGAAATCGATGCTCCACACCTATGGTCACCCCCTCGTTAGTCAGGTCTGACCATAAGCTAATCACCCTTAACATCCTGATCCCACCCCCACTCCCCAGTAAGGAAACCTCCATAAAACAACTTCTCCAAAGCTAACTTCATACTACTCAAGTCAGAAGTGACAAACTTCATGACACCCATGCAGACGGGACCTGAAAGTTCAACTGCTGAATCCTACACTAAGGCACTGTACGAGCACATCCACCTATGCATGAATCATACCATCCCAAATAGAACCAAGGTGCTCTCATCCAAAAAAAGGAAGCCAAACTGGTGGTCCCCTGCCATAAACAAACTTTACAACAAAAGGAAGAAACTGTTGCAGAAAAGAGGAAAATCCCAGGATGCAATAAACTCCCTTACAAGCCTCAGTAAGAAACTGAGATCCCTCATAAAATCCTCCAAAGCTAGTTATGAAAATAAAATTGCCAAAGATTCCAAAGACAACCACAAGGCATTCTATAACTATGTCAAGAATCTAAACGGCAATGCTCAGATCTGCTCTGAGCTAAAACAGAATGGCATTAAATATACTGATCCCAAGGATATTGCCAATATCCTGGCAGATCGATTCAGTGCCAACTTCACCCCCCTCTCACCCCCTAAATGGCCCATCTCAGTACCAGAAGATTTCCAAATTCCGGTAATAATGGCCACACAGGTAAAAAACACACTCTCCAAAGCTAAGAATACAGTATCCATGGGACCAGATGAAATCTCGGGCTGTGTACTACATGAACTACAAAATGAACTGGCACCTCACCTAAGTGTCATGTTTAATCATAGCCTCACCTCAGGATTCGTGCCCACTGAGTGGCGCACAGCTACAGTTATCCCACTCCACAAGGGGGGATTCACCTTGGATCCCGGAAACTACCGTCCCATCAGCCTGACAAGCCTTATCTGCAAGGCCATGGAGTGTATTATCATGGAACTTATAAACAAAGACATTGGCAACCTTCAAACACTGGACCCCACCCAGTTTGGGTTCGTGAAGGACCGATCTTGTCTCCTGAACCTGATTGACTTCTTCGAATCAGTCTCCAAAGCCATGGACAAGGGTAAGGTGGTCCATACAGCCTATCTAGACCTTGCCAAGGCCTTTGACACCATCCCCCACTGTGGAATCATAGATAAACTTACTAAACTGGGCATTAATCCCTACGTCACCAATGGGTTGCTAACTGGCTTACTGAAAGAACCCACACTGTAAAAGTAGCCGTCTCCAAATCCAGCTCCAGACAAGTGACAAGTGGAGTACCTCAGGGTTCAGTCTTGGGACCGCTCTTGTTTGGCATCTACTTCTCTGAAGTACAGGCTAACACTAAGGGACTCTGGCTAACAAAGTTCGCAGATGACTGCAAACTGGGAGCCATTATTGAATCCCCAAATGATGTGGATACTCTACAAAAGCGCCTTACAGAAACAGATGCTTGGTGCCAGAGCCATGGGCTCAAGCTCAATGCCAAGAAATGTATAGTTATCCCCTTTGGGAAAAAACATGTATCCGTGAATTACCATATAGGTGGCAGTACACTAAACACCGAAAGTGTGATAAGAGACTTAGGGACATAGGTGGACAGTGGTCTCACCTTCGATAACCACATCGCCACAACAGTCAGGAAATCCTTCTATGTGGCACACCTCATCACTAAGGGCTTTTCATCCAGAAAAATGGAGGTCATTGTTCTACTGTACTCATCCCTCATTAGACCCATTATAGAATACAATGCCCCGTTTGGTATGTACCTCTCAAGACATCTGAAACAACTGGAAAGGCCGCAGAAATACCTCACTAAAAGAATCACAGGCCTAAAGCAGATGCCCTATGCTGACCACCTTAAAAAACTCCAGCCATACTCTGTCGCATATCGTCTACTCAGAGGCGATCTCTGCTTAACATACAAGGCCATGTCAAACCCAGAGCTGTTGGACATGCTACACTTAAAGAAATCCCAATCACTCAGAGCCACATGCTCCAGGGATCTAAACCTTGTCATCACAATAAACAAAACATGCTGGAGGGATAGGTTCCTGACCCAGAGACTCCCCAGACACTGGAATAGATTGCCCATACATGTCAAGCAGAGTGCCTCTCTGGCCCTCTTCAAAAGGAACCTTGATGATTGGATGGGAGAAAGGAAATTCACCCCGGGGATCGTGTCAGTTGCCCTGCTAGACAGGGGTCCAGGGAAGTAAATAGTGTGGGAAGAAATAGCCAGGGAATTCTTATGGCTAGGCTTGTATCGGCCCTAGGGCTGATAGCCTAGTACCAACCTATGAACCTATGAACCTATGCCTCTAGGGGAGAACTTGGCCTGTGTGTCATGGAAAGGACCCTGAGACTTTTTGTGCCATATCTTCCAACTCTTCTGGTTTCTGGAGAAAGCCCGTTGAGGGGAAGAATAATGGACACCCATGGCAGAAAGGGTCTTACCGTCCTGTTCACATCTGGCTAGTGTACTTTTAACCTTGGGCCCAAACAATGCAGAGGCTTTGATGGGAGCATTGAAAAAGGAAGCCTTGAAGGGTTCTGCGAAATTACACAAGCACATCCAGGCATGTCGACTCAGAACAATGCTTGAACTTGCCACTCTAGCTGCTCCTTCTGATGTGTGAGATATCAGGTGCATGAAGGAATTAGATATCGATTTAATGGTGGCTAGCTGAGAGGCCACTTTGTCACGGACCTCATCAGACATGTCCCCAGCCAAAGTTTCAGAGAGCTCAGAAATTAAATCTCTTTGAAGCCTGGTAAAGTGTGCCATATAGTTCAGGGACCTGACTGCAAAGGTCGCTGATGCAAAGGTACGCTTCCCTATTCTGTCCAGAGCCCAGGATTCTTTATTGGGCAGATGGACAGTCTGGCTTTCTTCTTCCACCAGGTCCTTTTTAGTTGTGGCTGCCACCACCAAAGCATCTACAGGAAGACCTTTGGACCAATGGGGTCAGTAGCAGGGGGGAACAACATTTAATCTAGCCTTCGGGGAATGGCCTCAATGGTGTCAGGAGCCTTCCACGCATGCTGCACGATGAGCTGGACCAGTTCATCGGCAGGTGGAGTAACCCAGGAGGTAGGGGGCCAGGAGCAAAAGGCCTGCAAGAACATAGACTCTTCAGAGTTCAGGTTCAAGTGTTGCCAGTCACCTCTGTTTTTAAGAATTTCAAGAATATCACCAAAGGATACCTCAGAGGGTGAGTGAGGGGACCCTTCCTCATCATCAAAGTCTCTGTCTTAAGTAAGGGACTCCTCAGTGGAGTCCATGTGCTTCATCTTGCACAAGCTTTTTTGATGAATTTCCTCAGAGGGAGAAGCTGGGGAAGACAGCGCAAAAGGGGTTTCCTGTGGGAGTATATCCTGAGGCCCTTGCACCTGGTGTCCGCCAGCAGCGACTTGTGTACATAGCGGTCCAGAGGAGGGCAAGGAGCGTGATATCACATGATCGCCAGCTGACACCAGAGCCTTTTCCATTAGCTGGAAGGCTGGTCCACCTCAAGAGGGTTGAGTATCCACGACAGGGGTCACCCCTGTCCTAAGTGGCTCAGCCTGCCGACTCAGAGTCCCTGAATGGCTGTAAAACACCAAATTATGTACGCCACAGCTGACATCCTGGGTGGTAGCAAAACTCTCCTGCCAGGATGGCAACTGCAGCTCCTTAGTGAGGTCCATAAAGGGAACCATAGAGGGGGAAAACTGTGCTATATCAAGGGGCTTCAAAGGTAATGAAGGAGGAGAATACGTAGGGGTCTTTGGCAAAGGGCGATCACCTCCCGAGGAAGGATAGGTCCTGGAGGATGGGATACCTCTGGCCAAAAGCACTTGATCCACGTCATGTTCAGAGAGGCTTCTAGTGGATTTTATGGACACGGCTGAGGGGGAATCAGGTCTATCCAAAGATGGAGCAAGCTTGGTGCCCACCTCGCAGGTCTGCACTGAAAACAATGGGGCTGTAAATGACTGAACTACAGGTCTCTGCACTGAGGAAATCATCGGTGCCGAAGTCATGGTCTGCATCGACTATAAGGTCGGTACCAAAGTGGTTGTTGGCACTAAGGCTGGAACCTAAAAAATCGGTGCAGATAACTGAATTGTCGGTGTTGAGAGGGTAGTCGGTGCTGGGTAAGTTGTTGGTGCCATAAGGGCAATGTGCATCGAAAAATCTATCAACGTCGTAATAGTCTGCATTGACTGGACAGTCGGTGCCGGTAAAGTAGTCTGAACCGAGGAGCCCCTCGGTACCGATACAGTAAAGGGCACGCTAGTCAATGCCAAAGTCACAGATGGCGCCGATGGCCTTGGTGCCGAAGGTTTAGGTACCAAAAGCGCTGGAGCCGAAGAAGTCAAATCCGAAGTGGAAAGCTTAGCTTTCTTTGGTCTCAGTTCGTGGGAGTCCCCAGCAGGGGACGAAGGAAGAGACTTGGCCTTTATATGTTCATCACTCTTTTTCTTATGGGATCTTGGAGGGGTTGAAGCCTCTGACCCAGAAATAGCCTCTGAAAAAGGAGATTTAAGTAGCCCCTTCAATATCAATTTATTTTTTCTCTCAATCAATGTCCTGTTAGAGAAATTCTTACAAATCCCGCTGGGCAGGTCATCTGTTAAATGAGGCACACCCAGACAATAGACACACAGGGAATGTGCATCTGAAGTAGGTAATTTATGAACACAATCTGAACATCTTTTAAATCCTGGACTACCTTTTTTATCTGCCATGTTAGAAAGAAAGAAGGAAAAACCAGAAAAAAACACCAGTAATGGTACAAGAATTACCCGAAGGTAAGAAGGAAAGGGGGTTTAGCAACGATGGTATAAAAGAAGTCACCTCGCGGTAAAGAGGAGGAAAAGAATTGAAAAGATTCATGAAGGGATAGTCACTAAATGCGATAATGTAAGAGAAAACTATCTAATAACATTTCTGTGAGAAAAGGTTGTTTTAGAATTTAGTATTACGAAAAATATCGTACTTAGCTAAAGAGAAGTACTTGACACGACTGGATGGCGATGCAGCAAACAAAATCTGAGGTAACAGGGAGAGGGGAATTCTGGGTAAGAGTTTTAGCTCAAGCATTTGTAGCTGACGTGAGCTTGGAAGATGGCCAGCTCGGTTCCGAGGTCGGAACCGATACCTACACATAAGGAATGAACGAGGATTAACTATATCAGATAATATTTTATCTTTTATAAACTATGCAGTTTGTGAAATTTATTATTTGCAAGCAGGTCAAGACAAATTCTTGTATGCAGCTGTGTCTCATCAACAGGGTTTGCAAGATAAGAGCAAGGCTGAGGAGTTATCCTTCAGGAACAGAATGTTTGAAGTATGGAAAACAAACTGTCAGCAGACCAGCTTCAAAAGAAAGACTTATACATACAGGCAGAAAAGACACTGTAAAGATTGGAACTTTTTCTTTTGTATCAGAGACTTTGATTTTCCCGTCCTTACAGATCTGATGCTGTAAGCTGAAGTATGGCTTTATTTGTGTATATCTTTCATTGTTAAATTAGATGGCTACTTCATATGCAGAGTAAATGAAGGTCGTAACAGCAAAATTGATCTCAGTGTTTTCATTGAGTAACTTTAAAGTTTATATCTACACTGTGTAAAACACAGCTCACAAGCTCACATTGTGTTAAAAACCTGGAATAATGCAATGCCTCCAGTAAGGATCTTCGTATAAAGCTTAATGTACCAAAAGACTTCAGTCAATAAAAAATACAATAAAAAATTTTAAAAGGTCAAGCACTTTTGTCCTTTTATCTGGGACTTCATTAGAACCAAAAGAAAAATAATTCACTCCTCAGCATTTATAGACATTAAAACAGTCATATGACCCCATCACTAGCTGGTACTAATACAATTAATTAATCAACACTTCAAACACTTTAAACAATTATCCACAATAATTTAAAAATAGTCAACTGCCTCAAACAAACTTGTATTAAAAAACACTGTGTGTTAAAAATCTCTCTATATATATGTATACATATATATATATATATATATATATATATATATATATATATATATATGGATTCACTTCATAACACTGAAACTTCAAAATACTGAAAATGACAAAACTTCATAATACTGAAGACCAAAATACTGAAAGCTCAAATACTGAATACTAAATTGAAACTCAAAATACTGAAAACACATATTATGCATAAACTCAGCTTAAACAACATAAATCATAACAATTTCTACCAAATATGCAGGGGCCAAGCCCTCACACCCCTGCTAATTATATATATCTACTCCAACATTGCACTTTACTACACCATGTGCAATCTTGGAGTTGATATATTTAATTAGCAGGGTGTGGGGCATATATTTGGTAGAAATTGTTAGGATTTATGTGGTTTAAGCTGAGTTTACGCATAATATGTGTTTTCAGTATTTTGAGTTTCAGTATTTTGAGTATTCAGTATTTTGAGCTTTCAGTATTTTGGTTTCAGTATTTTGAGTTTCAGTATTTTGATATTTCAATGTTATGAAGTGAATCCCTATATATATATATATATATATATATATATATATATATATATATATATACATATATATATATATATATACATGTGTGTGTACGTGTATAGGTTTACATTTAAAATGCTGAGTGAAGTTTCAGTGACCACAGGTTGTCAAATAACGGCTGGCCAACCCATGTTGCCGATCCTTCAGGTGTGTGAGTCCCATTTCAGTAAATGCTCAGTGCATTCGCAAAGATGAGGTTGGTCTTTTAACTGGAGATTGGGTTACAGTGGGGATCAGAAAACGTACCCTTTTCCCCACTGTAGTGCGATCTTGGAGTTGGAATATATAATGTGCAGGGGGTGTGGGGGGGGCCCAGCTCCCCCATGAGGGGTGCAGGAGGGCTTTCGCCCCTGCAAAATCATGACATTAAGTCTTGTGCAGTGTAGGACTGCATTCTACGAATGTTGAGAAAGGTCAGATTCACAAATGGAGGTATGTTTGCAACATATTGACCTTGTTGACATTACGTATTCAACCTTTCAGTCGACATTTCAGGTGGGTCTATCTTGTGAGTGTCGACTATATGATAGTCAACATATATGTGTATATATATATATATATATATATATATATATATATATATATATTTATATGGGTTCACTATCGAATCCCAAAATACTGAAATCCCAAATTTCAGTATTTTGAAATTCTATGGCCGAAAGCTTTAAATACCGAAACCACATAATCGCGAAATTTAAAATCATGAACCTACAGTGCAAATACACCACACACATACACATACACACAATCTGCCCCTACAATCAAACAAACAATCCTACACTACAGACAAGCAGGGGGGTAAGCCAACCCTGCACCCCCCATATATATATTTTGCACAAAATAGTAAAAATACAACAGTAACATGGCATAGAAACTATATAGGGTGTAGTAACAATAATAATAATTAACATATTCTCTTGTTTAACCCTCCAAAACTCTCTTCTTTAATTTCTTTAATAAAGGCATAAGGTTAATATTGTCATTTAAGCCTGGTAATGTAGCACTATTCACTCTGAGTTGCCAATATAATTCTATTGTAGGTAACCTATTTTCCCAAAACCCTCCCCTTTGGTCCCTTTTATCTATCTCCACTACCCCAAAGAGAAAGGTACTAAACTGATAACTGAAATTATGTTTATAAAGAGCATTGTTCATAGGTTCATAGGTTCATAGGATGATACTAGGCTACTGACCCAGAGGTCCTTTAAGCCTAGCCAAGAATTTCACCCATGTTCCTTCAAAGTCAACACCTGCTTCCCCTGTCCAGCAAGGACACAGGTGGGATCCCAGGGGTGTGTTTTCCATTTCCCATCCAGTTGTCCAGGTTCCTCTTTAAGAGGGCTAGAGAGGTACTCTGATTGACATGGAGAGGGAGTCTATTCCACAAATGGGAGAGTCTTTGGGACAAAAATCTCTCCTGCCAGCAAGCTCTGTTAATGTCACAGACCAGGTTAAGGCCTTGCATGTGGGTTGCGTGAGTGGAGTTTGACTTACGGATATGCAGCAACTCCATCAAGGCTGGGTCTGAGATGGCCTTGTATGCCAGACACAGGTCACCTCTGAGCAGTCTGTATGAGACTGACTAGAGGGACAGGGCTTTTAGCCTATCTATATAGGATAGATGTTTGAGACCCTGGATTTTCCTGGTCAGGAACCTCTGTAGTTTCTCCAGTTGCTGCATGTGCTTGGCAAGGTACATGATGCATGGTATATATATATATATATATATATATATATATATATATATATATATATATATATATATATATATATACAGGAACACTTTACATGCTCAAAATACTAAAATATCGAATTTTGGAATCGAGAGCCTGTAAAGTCGAATGGACGGGAATTGTGAACCTGGAAATGTCGAATGCAGAATGTCGAACCAGCGGTACAGATAGCGTGCATGCACGTGTACTTTTAGGAATTTGGGAGGGTTTGTGTATGTTTGAGTGTGTTGGCATGTTTGAGGTTTGGGTTAGGGTAGGTGTTGTGCAGTGTGACTGTGTTAGTGTTGGGAGTGTTGGTGTTTGTGTGTATGTGATGTGTGTTTGTGCGGAGGGGTGGAATGTGCGATGCCGGGTTGTGTGTGTTATAGAGTGTTGTGCGACCTTGGAGTTAGTATATATAAGTAGGGGGATGCTGGGGGTGCATATACTAAGGGTAGGTGTGCATATGTGTTTGGTTGTGTGCGTGTGTGTTATGTTTGTTGTAGGGAAGTGTTGGGAGGTATGTACGTTCGTGTATGTATGTGTTTTCTAGTGCGTGATGTGTGTTTTTCGGGATTTTGTGGATTTGCGATTTTGGGTGTATGTTCGGTGTTTGGGTTTTCGACTTCATCATTTCAAGATACTTAAATTCGATATTTTCGTATTTCGAGATTATGAAGTGAATCCATAAAGATATATATAGATATATGTTCATACACACATTTAAGTAGGGGTCTCTCTGTTTTCCCCATGTAAAAATGGTAACATTCCTGACAAACAGCCATGTAAACCAGACCTTTGCTGCTGTAATTTCCTGCCTCTAACCTAACATACTGTGGGGGATGTCCCAACATAACATCCCTTCCTTGCAGAATAAAACAACAACATTTTCTCTTTACTAATACTCACCCATCCAAGTTTTACATCTTCCTGTACACCAGACCAACACTTCTACTGCATACTAGTATTTTCTTAAATTGTTTTTGTTAACCAGTTTAACTGATGTAGGCATATAGCCCATAAGGATTTCCATATGTTGTGCCTTATTTGTTTGTTAGACCAAGCAAAGCATGAAAGTTTGACAACTCTGCACTAAGCTCAGAAAGACCATCAAAGTCACTAAACAGAAAACCTTCATTTTAATTATTGTCAAAGAAAGACCATAGCATTTAGTAAGTAAAAGCATTAGATTTAACTCATGTAAAAAAAAAAATCTTGGTTCTTTAAAAAGCAAAAAAAAAAAAAATTATAGTTAGAGCCACCAAAAGCAGACAAGGGCAAGAAACAGATTCATTAAGGGCTAAATATATAAGAAAGACTGCTTTATCTGTACTGGATTCTGGCACTACTTTACCTTACAGATCTGTTTTAAAGCTTGCCACTTCTCTCTTTCCCAAACTCACAGCTATACAGATATGAAGTTGTTTATTTCACTGCCTGGTGAGCATCACTCAACAATGGTGCCTACAAAATACAAATAAATAAATACATAAATAAATAATAAAAAAGGGCACCTTCATGGCCACTAATGCTAGTTTCAGTTTTGGTCTTTCCAAAAATAATTCTGTAAGTTAAAAAGCCTGAGCCTGAATTTTCCTCTGCATCCAAGGATCTTTCCTCCTAATCAAAACATACAAAATGCCAGCAAATTATTTTACTAAACTACTGCATGATGGCATGTGATGTCTGCATAAATGATCAGAATTTTGTATAACATCCAGATTTTTGCCTCATGTCTTTGTTCATCATAAAATTTGTGGTTTTCTGGCAAATCATTAATCAGTCAATAAAAAATACAATAAAAAATTTTAAAAGGTCAAGCACTTTTGTCCTTTTATCTGGGACTTCATTAGAACCAAAAGAAAAATAATTCACTCCTCAGCATTTATAGACATTAAAACAGTCATATGACCCCATCACTAGCTGGTACTAATACAATTAATTAATCAACACTTCAAACACTTTAAACAATTATCCACAATAATTTAAAAATAGTCAACTGCCTCAAACAAACTTGTATTAAAAAACACTGTGTGTTAAAAATCTCTCTCTCTATATATATGTATATATACATATATATATATATATATATATATATATATATATATATATATATATATGGATTCACTTCATAACACTGAAACTTCAAAATACTGAAAATGACAAAACTTTATAATACTGAAGACCAAAATACTGAAAGCTCAAAATACTGAATACTCAAAATACTGAAACTCAAAATACTGAAAACATATTATGTAAACTCAGTTAAACAACATAAATCATAACAATTTCTACCAAATATGCAGGGGCAAGCCCCTGCACCCCACCCCTGCTAATTATATATATCTACTCCAACATTGCACTTAACTACACTATGTGCAATCTTGGAGTTGATATATTTAATTAGCAGGGGTGTAAGCATATATTTGGTAGAAATTGTTATGATTTATGTGGTTTAAGCTGAGTTTACGCATAATATGTGTTTTCAGTATTTTGAGTTTCAGTATTTTGAGTATTCAGTATTTTGAGCTTTCAGTATTTTGGTTTCAGTATTTTGAGTTTCAGTATTTTGATATTTCAATGTTATGAAGTGAATCCCTATATATATATATATATATATATATATATATATATATACATATATATATACATATACATGTGTGTGTACGTGTATAGGTTTACATTTAAAATGCTGAGGGAAGTTTCAGTGACCACAGGTTGTCAAATAACGGCTGGCCAACCCATGTTGCCGATCCTTCAGGTGTGTGAGTCCCATTTCAGTAAATGCTCAGTGCATTCGCAAAGATGAGGTTGGTCTTTTAACTAGAGATTGGGTTACAGTGGGGATCAGAAAACGTACCCTTTTCCCCACTGTAGTGCGATCTTGGAGTTGGAATATATAATGTGCAGGGGGTGTGGGGGGGGCCCAGCTCCCCCATGAGGGGTGCAGGAGGGCTTTCGCCCCTGCAAAATCATGACATTAAGTCTTGTGCAGTGTAGGACTGCATTCTACGAATGTTGAGAAAGGTCAGATTCACAAATGGAGGTATGTTTGCAACATATTGACCTTGTTGACATTACGTATTCAACCTTTCAGTCGACATTTCAGGTGGGTCTATCTTGTGAGTGTCGACTATATGATAGTCAACATATATGTGTATATATATATATATATATATATATATATATATATATATATATATATATATATATATATATTTATATGGGTTCACTATCGAATCCCAAAATACTGAAATCCCAAATTTCAGTATTTTGAAATTCTATGGCTGAAAGCTTTAAATACCGAAACCACATAATCGCGAAATTTAAAATCATGAACCTACACTGCAAATACACCACACACATACACATACACACAATCTGCCCCTACAATCAAACAAACAATCCTACACTACAGACAAGCAGGGGGTAAGCCAACCCTGCACCCCCCATATATATATTTTGCACAAAATAGTAAAAATACAACAGTAACATGGCATAGAAACTATATAGGGTGTAGTAACAATAATAATAATTAACATATTCTCTTGTTTAACCCTCCAAAACTCTCTTCTTTAATTTCTTTAATAAAGGCATAAGGTTAATATTGTCATTTAAGCCTGGTAATGTAGCACTATTCACTCTGAGTTGCCAATATAATTCTATTGTAGGTAACCTATTTTCCCAAAACCCTCCCCTTTGGTCCCTTTTATCTATCTCCACTACCCCAAAGAGAAAGGTACTAAACTGATGATAACTGAAATTATGTTTATAAAGAGCATTGTTCATAGGTTCATAGGTTCATAGGTTCATAGGATGATACTAGGCTACTGACCCAGAGGTCCTTTAAGCCTAGCCAAGAATTTCACCCATGTTCCTTCAAAGTCAACACCTGCTTCCCCTGTCCAGCAAGGACACAGGTGGGATCCCAGGGGTGTGTTTTCCATTTCCCATCCAGTTGTCCAGGTTCCTCTTTAAGAGGGCTAGAGAGGTACTCTGATTGACATGGAGAGGGAGTCTATTCCACAAATGGGAGAGTCTTTGGGACAAAAATCTCTCCTGCCAGCAAGCTCTGTTAATGTCACAGACCAGGTTAAGGCCTTGCATGTGGGTTGCGTGAGTGGAGTTTGACTTACGGATATGCAGCAACTCCATCAAGGCTGGGTCTGAGATGGCCTTGTATGCCAGACACAGGTCACCTCTGAGCAGTCTGTATGAGACTGACTAGAGGGACAGGGCTTTTAGCCTATCTATATAGGATAGATGCTTGAGACCCTGGATTTTCCTGGTCAGGAACCTCTGTAGTTTCTCCAGTTGCTGCATGTGCTTGGCAAGGTACATGATGCATGGTATATATATATATATATATATATATATATATATATATATATATATACAGGAACACTTTACATGCTCAAAATACTAAAATATCGAATTTTGGAATCGAGAGCCTGTAAAGTCGAATGGACGGAAATTGTGAACCTGGAAATGTCGAATGCAGAATGTTGAACCAGCGGTACAGATAGCGTGTTAGGTACGTGTACTTTTTTAGGAATTTGGGGAGGGTTTGTGTATGTTTGAGTGTGTTGGCATGTTTGAGGTTTGGGTTAGGGTAGGTGTTGTGCAGTGTGACTGTGTTAGTGTTGGGAGTGTTGGTGTTTGTGTGTATGTGATGTGTGTTTGTGCGGAGGGGTGGAATGTGCGATGCTGGGTTGTGTGTGTTATGGAGTGTTGTGCGACCTTGGAGTTAGTATATATAAGTAGGGGGATGCTGGGGGTGCATATACTAAGGGTAGGTGTGCATATGTGTTTGGTTGTGTGCGTGTGTGTTATGTTTGTTGTAGGGAAGTGTTGGGAGGTATGTACGTTCATGTATGTATGTGTTTTCTAGTGCGTGATGTGTGTTTTTCGGGATTTTGTGGATTTGCGATTTTGGGTGTATGTTCGGTGTTTGGGTTTTCGACTTCATCATTTCAAGATACTTAAATTCGATATTTTCGTATTTCGAGATTATGAAGTGAATCCATAAAGATATAACATTTAAGTAGGGGTCTCTCTGTTTTCCCCATGTAAAAATGGTAACATTCCTGACAAACAGCCATGTAAACCAGACCTTTGCTGCTGTAATTTCCTGCCTCTAACCTAACATACTGTGGGGGATGTCCCAACATAACATCCCTTCCTTGCAGAATAAAACAACAACATTTTCTCTTTACTAATACTCACCCATCCAAGTTTTACATCTTCCTGTACACCAGACCAACACTTCTACTGCATACTAGTATTTTCTTAAATTGTTTTTGTTAACCAGTTTAACTGATGTAGGCATATAGCCCATAAGGATTTCCATATGTTGTGCCTTATTTGTTTGTTAGACCAAGCAAAGCATGAAAGTTTGACAACTCTGCACTAAGCTCAGAAAGACCATCAAAGTCACTAAACAGAAAACCTTCATTTTAATTATTGTCAAAGAAAGACCATAGCATTTAGTAAGTAAAAGCATTAGATTTAACTCATGTAAAAAAAAAAAAATCTTGGTTCTTTAAAAAGCAAAAAAAAAAAAATTATAGTTAGAGCCACCAAAAGCAGACAAGGGCAAGAAACAGATTCATTAAGGGCTAAATATATAAGAAAGACTGCTTTATCTGTACTGGATTCTGGCACTACTTTACCTTACAGATCTGTTTTAAAGCTTGCCACTTCTCTCTTTACCAAACTCACAGCTATACAGATATGAAGTTGTTTATTTCACTGCCTGGTGAGCATCACTCAACATTGGTGCCTACAAAATACAAATAAATAAATACATAAATAAATAATAAAAAAGGGCACCTTCATGGCCACTAATGCTAGTTTCAGTTTTGGTCTTTCCAAAAATAATTCTGTAAGTTAAAAAGCCTGAGCCTGAATTTTCCTCTGCATCCAAGGATCTTTCCTCCTAATCAAAACATACAAAATGCCAGCAAATTATTATACTAAACTACTGCATGATGGCATGTGATGTCTGCATAAATGATCAGAATTTTGTATAACATCCAGATTTTTGCCTCATGTCTTTGTTCATCATAAAATTTGTGGTTTTCTGGCAAATCATTCAGGATTGAAGCTACTAAATATAAATAATGAGAAATTCAAGTTTCAGTCTGTACATCTTTCAGAAAATGCACACTAATTTCTAAGTTTGTGAGAGCAATATTCTCAATCTGCCCCTGATTCTGGACATTTGCCCCCCATTATTTTTGTCTCAGTCCAGAATTCACAAAATTTTTGTGCTAACAGGTTGAGAGGTATGATGATACATGACTGTTATGGTAGAATATTATAACCTGCCTGGGACAGATTTCTACTAAAAATACTCTTAATATGTTAAATTTTACCAGACTATGAGAAGAATTCCTTCTTTATTCAAACCCTTTCAAGATTTCCACAAGAACTCATAATGTTCCCAACTTTCAACAGTCAGCTCACACATACCCAAATCATCAATACAAGTTGGATAAAAATAAGAAGTTATGTACCTACCATAACGTTCCATGTCAGTTGTCTTCTTCTCACCTTATTTCTTGCTGGATGGGTTTGGAGCCGATCCTCGGCTCCGACTCGGCCAATACTAAAGCTCGAGAGCTAATTCCACCGGCTTGAGGCTCCCCTATATCCCACAATGCTAGGCGGTAACTACTCAGATCTCGTTTGATAGCTAGACCAAGCAATTCTAGTCTCCATAGCATGGAGAAGGGTAACCCACTTCTATATAAACCAGAGTGTAAGGTATCCCAGACCTAACAAAAGGGTAAATAGAGGTGGTAGAACGTGTGGGAATTAAACTCTTCCAGAGGAAGATCACAAAATGAATTCCTATCGGTCTGTCCAGGCTTGGGGGAAGGAGGGGGGCCAAGAAAGAAGGCGAGAAGAAGACAACTAACATGGAACGTTATGGTAGGTACATAACTTCTTAATGTTAAGTTGTCTATCTCGCCTTCATTCTTGCTGGATGGGACCGTGTCCCTAGCACCTTATCCCGAGTGGCCTATCGGAACAGACTCTTGAGAACAGTGGAACCAAAGTTGGCGCGGTTTCTGGAGACCATGTCCAATTTGTAATGTGAAATGAAGGTATGAGGAGAAGCCCAAGTGGCTGCTGCACAAATGGAATCTATTGGCAGCCTGTCCTGAAAAGCTACGGATGTAGCTAATTCCCTAGTTGAATGAGCTCTAGGTCTTGAAGGTAGTGTTTGATGCCTGATCTCATAGATGAAGGTAATTGTAAAGGTGAGCCATCTAGAAAGGGAAACTTTAGTAACTGGAAGGCCCAATTTCCCTTCCGCATATGATAGAAAAAGCTGATCAGATTTCCTGAATTGTTTAGTCCTGTCTAAATAATATCTAAGTTGGTGGTGAACATCCAGAAAATGTAGCTTTTGTTCTGACCTGTTGGAATAGTTAGGGGAAAAGACGGGGAGATCAATAGTTTGGTTTAGGTTTGTTTGAGAGGAAACCTTAGGTAAAAAGGATGGATTAGTACGGAGGGATACCCTATCTTTGTGAAACACTAAGTAAGGAGGGCGACTGCACAGCGCATGGAGTTCAGATACCCTTCTCGCTGAAGTTATGGCTACTAGAAAAAGTGTCTTCCATGAAAGCAACTTCAGAGAACATGAAGCCACTGGTTCAAAAGGGGGAAGGATTAAGGATGCCAGAACCAAGTTCAAGTCCCATTGAGGCGGGGGATCTTTGATTGGAGGTTTGAGAAGAAAAACGCCCCTTAAAAAGACTTTGCAGAGCTTGTGAGCCATGATGCTAAACTCCGAGACACCTACATGATAATTAGATATAGCAGCCAACTAAACTCTAATGGTAGATGAAGAAGAGCCTAAATGAAAGAGTTCTGCTAGAAAGTCTAGAATAGACTGTATAGGTGCAGTGAAGGGATCTATATTTTTTTGATGTTGCCCAAAAGGAGAAGCGTTTCCATTTGCTATTATAAATCTTCTGGGTAGAAGATTTATGAGAGGCTATCAAGATATCTCGGACCGAGCGAGATATTAAGGGAAGCCTGGCTAAGGTCGGAATCGGAGAAACCATGCTGTGAGGTTGAGGGAATGAAGAGATTGGTGCAGCTGGCCCGATTGGTGGGTCAACAGATCTGGCACTGGGTCCAGATGCCAAGGCTGCTCCAAAAGGTAACGATGAAGGAACGGAAACCATATCTGTTGAGGCCAATAAGGGGCAATGAGGATCATTGTCACTCTCAAGGCGATGGCTTTCTGAATTAGTTGAGTTATCAGTGGAAAAGGGGGAAAAGCATACAGAAGTCCCCGGGGCCAATCGTGGACTAGAGCATCTCTGGTGGGATGGCCTGGTAACAGGAAGAGAGTGCAGAAGTCGTGACACTTGCTGTTTTGGGGAGTAGCAAAAAGATCGCAGCAAGACTGGCCCCATCGTTGGAACACTTCTTCCAGTACTGATTTCTTCAGAGACCACTTGTGGGGCATGAGAATTGCCCTGCTCAACTTGTCTGCAATCACATTGGACTTCCCGGGAATGTGCATTGCTACCAGAAAATGCTGAGAAGAGATCGCCCATTGCCAAAGTCTGAGTGCCTCTCGACATAAGGGGTATGATCTGGTTCCGCCTTGTTTGTTGATGTACCACACTACGGACATGTTGTCCGTCTGAATTGCAATAGTCCCTGTGGGAAGAGAGTCGTGAAGGGCTTGCAATGCTAAAAGCACTGCTCTCATCTCTAAGACATTTATGTGCAAGTGGCAGTTGAAAGGTTGCCACGTGCCCTGGACTGTCCTGCCCTGATAATGCCCCCCCCCCACCCGATCAGGGAGGTGTCTGTTGTCAACGTGGCGACTGGGGGGTGGTGAGTGAAGGGTCTTCCTTGGAGAACCTGAGGTGATGTAATCCACCAAGACAGTTGATTCTTGCATGATTGAGTTATCAATATGGTGTGGGACATCGGGAGCTGTTGGAAGGACCATTGAGTAAACAGCATCCATTGGAGGATCCTCATGTGGAAGTGAGCTAAGGGGAGAAGGGGGATAGCTGCTGCCATGAGTCCTAATGCCTTCAAAACTAGTCTGGCTTTGACTTTGTTGCACTGTAAGAGAAGGTAAACTTGTTTGCGGATGTCTGACACTCTCTGCTCTGTAAGTCTGGCTGAAAGATTGAGTGTGTCTAATGTGGTGCCTATAAAGGTAATAGACTGACAAGGCGACAAGGCAGATTTTTCGAAATTTATTGAAATGCCTAGAGCTTGGCAAGTTTGGATAGTGAAGTCTCTGGATAGAAGAAGTTGATGTCTGGTGGTGGCAGTAAGGAGCCAGTCATCTAAATATGGAAACACCTGGAATCCTTGACGTCTCAAGTGAGCCGCGACCACTGCCATGCATTTGGTAAACACTTGGGGGGCTGTAGTGAGACCAAAGGGCAGGGCTCTGAACTGGTAGTGACTGGCTCCCAGCCTGAAGCAGAGAAATCTCCTGGAGCGTCTGTTCATCTTGATATGGTAGTACGCGTCCTGAAGATCTATCGAGCACATTCAATTGTCCTGACCCAAGAAGGGTAGAATGGACTGTAGCGTGACCATCCGGAATTTTGTTTTTCTGACATACTTGTTTAAGTTGCTGAGATCCAGTATGGGTCTCCAGTCCCCTGTTTTTTTTTGGTACCAAAAAGAATTTGGAGTAGATTCCGGATCCTTGTTGATCTGCTGGGACTGATTGGATAGCTCTTTTTGATAGCAGCTTTGAAATTTCTAGTGCTGCTTGTTCCCTTAGACTGGGTGGAACGTCTGGAAGGGATCCTCTGGGTTGGGATGGAATGTGAATAAAGGGAATTTTGTAACCCTCGGATATGATCGACTGTACCCATTTGTCTTGTGTAAGGGAAAGCCAGGCTTTTGGGTACAGGGATAATCTTCCCCCGACTGCCTCCGAAGGTGGACAGCTGGGCAGCTCCTCATGGATGCTGAAAGGGTTTATCAGAGAAAGTTTCTCTGCTACCCTGGTTTTGCAGACCTCCTCTGCCTCTAGGGCAGAGTCTATTGTTATTCCCCCTCTGCCTCTAGAGGGGAATCAACCTTGTGCGTCAGATGAGACTCCCTGGGTTTGTTTGCGGAACCACATTTTTCCTCCCCTCTGACCTTTGGGATAAGGCCTAGAAGGGGTAGAAAAACAGACTCCCATGGCAGAGAGAGTCTTACCTTCCACCTCGCACCTAGTCAATGTATCCTTCACCTGAGGGCCAAACAAGGATGATCCATCAAAGGGGGAATTGGTGAAGGACGCCTTGAAAGGGTCCGCAAAGTTGCACAGCCGCATCCAGGCATGACGTCGTAAGGCAACGCCTGTGCCTGCGGCTCTACTCGCCCCATCCGCAGCATATGAGATAAGCCGCATGGAGGAGTTAACGATGGAGTTCAGGGTTTCCAACTGGGAGTTCATTCTGTCTTGGAACCCCTCAGCTGTTGGATCCTTTACCTCTTCACTCATATCCTTGAGTAAATCTCTCTGGAGACAAGTGAAGTGACATAAGTAGTTCAGCGACCGCATTGAAAAGGTCGCTGATGAGAACATCCGCTTACCGTACCTGTCCATGGTCCTAGATTCCTTATTAGGAGGATGGACAGGTACCGAAGGATCGGCTAACTCCTTCTTAGTGGCCGCGGCCACCACCATGGCATCGACAGGGACATCTTTAGATAAAAAATATTTATCTCTAGGGGCAGTAATAAACTTAGACTGCCTCCTCGGGGTGGGTTCCACTGAATCAGGAGCCGTCCAGGCCTTCCTTGCCACCACTTCCATAAGGGGGTCAAAGAGAGGGGACACCCAGGAGGTAGAAGGGCGAGAGCCAAATGCCTCAAGGTACACTGACTCATCCTCTGAAGGGTTAAGGGCTGGCCAGTTCCCCCTCTGTTTTAGGATCTCAAGGATGTCAGCAAAGGAGACATCCTCAGAGGGGGATCAAGGGGAACCTTCAGATTCCTCTAAGTCAGTGTCAGAGGTGATAGACTCAGGGGAGTCAATGTGCTTCCTCTTGCACTGCCTCTTCCTAGGGGGTTCTCCCACCAGGTCAGGAGAGGCCTCGGAAGAGGAGGAAATTCCCAATGGGGAAACTTGAGGAGTTGGCTCTCTGCGGTCTGAAGCAAGGGGGTGAGTAGAAATCACCGCAGGCACTGATGATGGAGGGTCTGACAGAGCCGACTGTGGGGCAGACACTGGTTCTAGTACGCTCCGCATGACCTCGAAGGCACCCCTATCGAGTAAGGCCGGAGGTCCCCGCTCCGAAGAGACCAGGACCCCCCCCCAGCACCGTCAGGGACGGCTCCGAGGCCGATGTCGGAGCCGAACTCACCAGCGCCGAAGCACCAAGAGGGAGAGTGGGGTCGGACAAGGGTCCGATGCCACTTGCCCCCTCGGAGCCGACAAGGGAAGCTTGGTGCCGAGATCCCTCCAAAGAGGAGATCGGAGCAGACGACGGAGCCAAAAGGGAAGGTATCGGATCCGACGCGCCGACAGTCAGGGCTCCAATGAGCCCCAGCTCCGAGCTCAATGGAGTCGGAGGAGGAACACATTGAGGGACAGAAATAGCCGCTGACTGATGAGTCGGGCTATGAAGCATTTGGGCCAGCGCCTCGGACTTGAGAAGTCTACTCACTACCCTTTGCAAATCATGGTCAGATAGCCTGGAAGACTGTGAGGAATGCGACCTATGGCTCCGCTCTGAAAGAAGAGGGGATCCTGGTGCCGAGTGAACGGAGCCAATGGAGGGAGACCTAGATCTCTTTCTCAAAGGTTGCTCCGATAAGAGTATCGGAGCCAACTGAGTCTTATCAGCCTTGGCTCCGGCCGGAGCTGAGGTAATAGCATGAGGCTTGGAAACATCGGCTCCAGCCGGAGCCGATGTCGAAGCAGTTTTGATGCTTCCAGAGGACGGCTCTGAAGCCGGAGCCAACTGTCTGGAAGTCTTAGAAGGCTTCCCCGACAAAGACTGGGTCGGGGGGCCTTCAGGCTTCAATAAGCCATGCAAAATCAATTTATTTTTGTGTTCCTGCAGGACTCTAGGGCTGAAACCATGGCACACAGCACATGAGTCCTGCAGGTGCAAAGGTCCCAGGCAATACACACTAGAAGTGTGACCGTCTGTCAGAGACATTTTCTGACAGCACGAGTCACACTTCTTGAAGCCTGAGACCTTGGAGTCCTTAGACATAGTAAAGGCCTAAGTAATAAAAACACTCACACACACACACTCACACACACACACACACACACACACACACACACACACACACACACACACACACACACACACACACACACACAGGCCTTTAAGAAAATATTAAATTCCAGTCACACTAAAGGACTAGGAGAAGGAGGGGAAGGGCCTAAGGCCTAAAGTTAAAGGGGAATAAAGGGAGGGATTATGGGCAAAAGAGGTGAATTGATTCAAGGAAAAAGATAATTAAAACTAAAAGTTATACTAATAAAGTAATAGGGGTATAAAGATTGTGAAAATAGAATAATTTTTCACTAACCTGCCAGAGCCGGTAGAAAAGCACCTCGTCAGCTAAGCTGCAAATGAGATCTGAGTAGTTACCGCCTAGCATTGTAGGATATAGGGGAGCCTCGAGCCGGTGGAATTAGCTCTCGAGCTTTAGTATTGGCCGAGTCGGAGCCGAGGATCGGCTCCGAACCCATCCAGCAAGAATGAAGGCGAGATAGACAACTTAACATTAAATCATTAAGTCATCTAAAATTTGACCCTTCTACTTTAGCTATATATTTGGCCTCTGATCTTCTCAGAAGATTGCTACTGATATGGGCTCTTTTTTTTACCCTAGAGGAAAACTGTCAAACAGGCATAGCAAAAGAATATCTTTTTTTTTTGTTTTGGCAAAAGGATATCTTAAACACTTTTTGGCAGTCAAGGCAAACAATTATAGGGCTCATGTGTTTTATCAGGACATTTTGTCTGAAAGATGACACACTGTAAAACTTTGATAGACTTTAAGGGAGATTTGGCCACTATGATCAAAAATGATGAACTGGTGAGACTTAAGGAATTAAAATATTCTTATGTCAGTCAATGATGTCATAATTGTGTTGGGTCAAGTGCAGTTCTATATAGCTATACCTGCTAGCTCTCAAAAATTTTGTCTGCAACTATAACAGTTCGAATTATTTATTTTTTTAAACAAATTTTATTGATTTTCCATAAAATTGAACAATCTCATTAAATTGAATAAAAATTATTTTCAGAACGTATAATGTAATTAACAAATATTCTGCGGTGGTACAGCGGTAGCGTTGTTGCCTCACAGCAAGAAGTTCTCCCATTAAATTCTCGGCTGGAGTGTGGGGAGTGTCTTCTGTGTGGAGTCTGCATGTCCTCCCCGCAGTTGGGTGGGCGTTTGAAAGACATGCGTAAATGGGCGTGCCTTAGTTGAAAGTTGAACGTCGAGCTGGCACCTCGGCGTTCGTCAAAATCTACTGCCAATCATTAGCGGACTGGAGTTCTGCTGTGGCAACCCCTAACCAGGAAAAGTCGAAAGACAACAACAACATAGACAGTAACCCACTGAGTACCAAAAAAGTAATCAGAGACCTGGGGACCCAAGTTGATAGTGACCTCTCATTTGACACCCACGTTGCCAAAGTGGTTAGAAAGACTTTCTACCTTGCCCACCTTATCATGAAGGGGTTCACATCCAGATCAAAGGAGGTCATCGTGCCCCTGTACTCCTCCCTTATCAGGCCCATGATTGAGTACAATGCCCCATTTGGTATGTACCTCACCCGGCACTTACAACAGTTGGAGAGACCCCAGAAGTACCTCACCAAGAGGATCAAGGTTTTCCAACATATGTCATATGCTGCCAGGCTAAAGAAACTCCAGCTCTATTCAGTAGCATACCGCCTGCTCAGAGGTGACCTGTGCCTGACATACAAGGCCATGTCCAACCAGGAATTGATGGACATGCTCCACCTCAAAAAATCAAAATCCATAAGAACCAGGAGAGCCAAAGATTTAAACCTCAGTACAAACATGAATAGAACATGCTGGAGGGACAGATTCATAACTCAGAGGCTTCCCATACTCTGGAACAAAATCCCAGTCCATGTTAGGCAGAGCCCCTCACTGACTCTCTTCAAGAGAAATCTTGACGAGTGGATGGGAGATTGTAGGTTTACCCCGGGGGTCACCCCTGTATCGCTACTTAACAGAGGCACAGTAAACTAATTTTAATAAGTAAGGGGGTCTTCAATGTGTCACTACCAGACAAAGGCACAGTATTCTAAATTTATTCTATACACCTTAGTACCACTACATGGGGTGGCGAAAGCCACATCTCTAGGGCTAGGCTTGCAAATGCCTCAGGGCAGATAGCCTAGTACTAAACTATGAAACTATGAAACATAATGTAATTAACAAACATAAAACAACTAAGGTATTTACAATGACATCTGTATACAAGCTTTCATTAAAATGAATGATTATAACAATTCATGGTGTGATTTAATCTTTTTTTTCACAAGTTTTGTAAGTTCACCCACATATTATACTCATTTATTTATTTTATTTATTTATTTATTTTACATTTGTTAACCGGGAGAGTCCGACTGGATACATGTCCATTTTCAGCGGAGGCCCGGGGAGAAAAGCTCCAGGTACATAACAGACATATGAACATTGTTAATGCAAAAAAGGAAGATAGTTGAGTTCAAATACAATATAAAGATACATCACATCTTGGGAAAAAAATAACAGCAGCATATAAAAAAAAACATAGGTCAGTTACAAAGGCGAGGCGCCTTGTTAAAAAGCGGTTAAGGATAGTGAGGTAAGAGAAGGGTAAATGATAGTGGTTAATCAGGTTTGGAACAGGGACATTGTCAGAGAGTATTGAGATGGGGTTTAAGCTTTTTTTTGAATTGTAGGAGTGAAGGTTCTGAGGTGAGCATGGTCGGTAGGGAGTTCCACATTTTACCTACAAAGTTTGAGAATAGAGAATCCCCAGCAGAATTATTGGCTTTGGTAGTCTGAGCTAAGATCTTATTGGAGGAGCGTAAAGATTGCAGGTTAATATAGGGGTGAATGATGTTTTTCAGAGCTGGTGTTTTCTCGGGGTGATACAGTATCTGGTGAGCCGTTTTGAGTTGGTTGAAATGGAGTTGGCTGGAAAACTCTAACCACCCTAGTTGCTTCAAGTTAGTGCAGTGGTGCGTTCTAAAGGTGGAATTTGTGGCAAATCTAGCTATGTGATTGTAACAAGAAGCAAGTTTGTTAAGGGTTGTCTTGTTTAGGTTTGTAAAGAGGGGAGGCATAGAAAAGAGTTGATAGTAGGTGTGTGCTGGCAATTGTAATTTTAGCGTGAGGAGTGAGAAAGTGTTTTACTTTATAGAGAGAGCCAAGCTTTTTATTGACGGTTTTGATGGTTAGATTGAAATGGGTGTCAAATTTAAGGAGTTATCAATGGTAACACCTAATAGCTTTGTGTGAGCTTCTGGTGATATAGTGATTCCATTGGAGGATGTAATAGAGAAGGTGGGGAAGAGTCTTGTTAGTGGGTGAGAAAGTAAGTAGTTTTGTTTTGTTGGGGTTGAGAACTAGTTGACGACTTGAGAACCATTTTTCTATTAGGTTGAAGGTGTCTTGGGTTGAAGCAGTGAGGTCTGCCAGGTTGGAGGCAGTGCTGATGATAGTCAAATCATCTGCATATTGAATGCATGTGGCATGGGGGGTGATTGTGGGCAGGTCATTAACAAAGATGGTGAAGAGTATTGTATTTGCCTAGATGTTCGTGATTTTGTGGTCAAAATTTCTAGGTGAGATAAGTCAGATATACCATTCTTGAACTCTGTAGAAGTTGGAGGGGAATCTGAAATCCAGTTTCTTGTAATAACTTTTCTGGCTACAGCAAGTATTTAAAGTTCAAATTCTTGACGCTAGAGTTACACAGTGAAATTTCTAATTCTTGACACTAGAGTTAGACAATGAAATTTCTGTTAAGTACTCTAAATTAAAAATGTAAGTCTTGCAAGGAAAAGGGGACAGTTAGATAACAGCAGCAATATTATCTTCTTCAAGCTGTTCTGACTATCCAAAAATTATCCATCATGCAGAAGATACTTCTAGAGACAGCAAAAGGCTGTCCAGCAACCTCCTTCATCTAACCTTGCTAACCCAAAGCACTATAGACCGCAAAAGAGAAAAGTTGAACAAGGAATTGCCACTACTATGACCTCTTTCTGCACATAAAATATATTTATGTAGTTTCTGCATACTTTTCCCATTTTTATACTTACACTAAAAGTCCAAGCTTTCTTAACTTCCATTATACAATGACCCCCTCATTAATATTCCAAAATGTGCATGCTGATTGTTCAGCGTGCACTTTGTAAATCAGACTTATACTAATGGAAAAAGGTCCGGTCACCCGGACCTTTTTCCATTAGTATAAGTATTTTTTTACAGCAACGGAGAACGCAAGATCTCTGTTGCTTTTTAGACACTGTCTCGCTATGTTACAGGAGTTTAACATAGCAAGACAGCTTTAAAAAAAGTAACAGAGATCTTCCTTTCTCCGTTGCTTTTTTTAAAGCTGTCTCGCTATGTTAAATGGGTTTAACATAGCGAGACACTTTGTAAAAAGCAACAGAGATCTTGCTTTCTCTGTTGCTTCCACCCACAGCTCTGATGTACTGCATAGGCATACGCATGCGCAGTACATCAAAACTGCCGCAGAATACCAGAGAAGCATTATACAATGCCATTATTTAAGAAAAGTAAGTTTTTTTTTTCTTAAATAATGTCATTGTATAACAGCAATAACCCACTTCTGGGTGTGGGTAATGCTGGATTTACCCATGGTTGTCTTTGTTTGGCCACTCGGGCTTCACCTTCGTGACCAAACCACACCAACCGTGGGTAAATCCAGCATTACCCACACCCAGGCGTGGGATATTGCTATAGTATCTCATATATACAGATCTGTATGGTTTGATTTCAAACAGGACTGCTTGATTCTCTTAGTTGATTACAAACTGCATGCACTTACAGCATATTTCATAATCCAAAAATACATATTAAAGGCTTATCTCATATATATACCTCTGTGATGTTTTTGCTTTTGACTCCTTACTGTAAACAAAACCCAGTATTATTTCTGTGATTTTTATAGGAAAATACATATTTCTGGATTTATACATGTGAACATGTATGCACTTAAGCTGTGTTTGTAGTATATTTTTCTACAAATCAAGTTTCTTCAATCTTTCAGCATAAACCTTGTAAAGTACCATCACCTGTGATTATTTATATTATACATAATTGTTTTATAATTTTGCACTCTGGCTGACAAATAATTACTACTTTATATTGCAAAGACAAAGACATTCATAATTATAAGTCTTATGGATCAGTAGCAACTAATCAACAATACTTAGAACCAGAAAACACATTTCAAGTCAACATAAACACTTGACAATACCCTAACTAACTGAAGTCACTACTAAAACATCCCATTACAAAGGAACACTGACTGCAAGTATTGAAAGAAAGGTTCATAAAAGGTATGTCCCCAGCATGCATCTTTATGCATACCAGCTCGAGACGACACATCACACATCCTTTTTTAAACACCTTACTGAATTATCACTTGTGACATAGGAAAACTTACTGTAACCATTTGAAATGTACAGCAAGTCTTGAAATGTGGAGACTGACTGGCCAAAAGAAAGGACTTGTATATGCCAAGTATGAGATGCAATTTCTTGGAATATTCCCTTTTCTGTAAAGTATGACAGTCTTGGAGTTGGTACATACAAGTTCAGTTGGGGTGCAGACCACTGCATAAAGAAATTTTGAAGGTCAGAGTGATTATCAAGATTCACTCTTCTTTTGTGTTTTCTGTCTTTTTTTTTCAGCTTTTCACAATCTGTATTTTGAGTGCTGGCATTTCTGTAGTGATCCCAAACGTACATTTGCATAAAAGTAATCAAACCATATTAACAAATTTGCATTTACAGACATTACATGCATACATACATACATACATACATAAATACAAATGTTTCAAGCACGGGCATGAAAGTCCTTCTAGCTTGCCAATATGCCAAAGCACTTGTCCCCATAATAAATGTCCAGGTTGTTCTTAAAAATATCTAAACTAGTACTTGCTTTAATGTAATTTGGTAGTTTGTTACAAGCATCAGCTACTCTGTCAGAGAAACAATTAGTACACTTCTCATTCCTATGGATTCTTCTACATAGGTTATCTGACGATTCTCTAGTACTTTTTGATAACCCCAAACATTCCCAGAGGTAGATGTCACTAAATGCCTTATATACCTGAATAAGATCTCCTCTTAAATATCTGTAACAGACACTGTACAAGTTCAAATATTTTAGTCTTTCATAATAACTTAGATTTTCACATCCATGGATGCCCTTAGTATATTTCCGCTGTATTCTTTCCAGTTTATTCATGCTTGTTTTCCTATAGGGTTTCCATATTGTTATTCCATACTCAAGTTTGGGTCTAATGTAACTAACAAACAATGACTTCATTATGTTTGATTTCCTAGACTTTATAAATCTTTTTATACAACCTATAATTCTATAACTATCATTAGCCAACTGGTTGATATGATTAGAAAAATTCATAGCGGAATCTACCCATATACCCAGGTCCTTAAATGAGTCTACAGCTTCAATCACTGTGTGCTGTATTAAATATTCACCTTTCAGTTTATGTCTCCCAAATCTCATATGCTTAGTTTTTTATGTATTTATCAACATATTATTCTCCTGTGCCCATATGGTCAATTTAGTCAAATTATTTTGCAGACATGTCTTATCTGTAACACTTGTAATCAGTTTACTCAATTTCAGGTCGTCAGCATATAGACTATAGAACACCTCAGATGAAAAAGTAAGGTCTGAAAGATACAATCTAAACATGTAAGGGCCTAGTACAGAGCCCTGTGGAACACCTTGACTGTAACCAAGGATTTCACCTGTCCAGTTGGTGTGTGATACTTGCCATGTCCTATTTGTAAGCCATGCAGCTATCCATCTTATCAACAGTACATCAATACCTAGTTGTACTAATTTATTGATCAGTGCTTTGTGCATGACCCTGTCAAATGCTGAAGTTAAATCTATATAAATCATGTCACAGCACAATTTTTCATTCATAGCTGTTATTATATTGTTATAGAACATCATGTTACAGGTGGTAATAGATCTATTTTCAACATATGCATGCTGATATATGGTTTCAAGTCCCAACCTATCCAGTTCTGACAATAACTTATCCAGTATTACCTTCTCCATTATTTTTTCACAACATGAAAGTAGACTTAAGGGTCTATATGATTCTGTGTTTGTCCTACTCCCCTTTCCCTTAAAGACAGGTTTAATAAGTGCATGTCTCCAATCTTGAGAAATCTTCCCATATTTATATGACCTAGTGAATAATAGATGTAATGACAGTGTAAGTTCTTGCTTAAGTGTTCTCAAATCATTGTTACTTATTCCATCTCCTCCCTGCGCTTTGTTTGGATCCAGTTTGTACAGTATTTTTTTTTATATAATCTAATTTGATTCCAGTATCTGGGGATACCTGGATGTCTCTAGGACAACTTACCACCCCTTTTGTGGAGCCAAACTGTTTTGCATAAGATTTTGTAAATGTATCTATAATCTGTTGTATCTGAGAATAAATTTTAGAATATGAACACAGTTTATCAATTTGTGTATCTTTACTCCTTCCAGATCTTATGTATTTATAAAAAGGTTTCCTATTATGCTCAATATCTTTATATAAATGTTCTTCAAATCTTTCTTGATCTTGTCTAACACTATGCTTAATCTGTTTGTCCAGCTCATTTATTTCAGTTTTCAAAGTTGTAGTTCAACCTCTCTTCCATTTTTTATATTTTTTGTTTCTCACCTTAATCAGGTGTCTTGTTCTCATGGAAATATACCCCCCTGATGTTATGTGCCTAGATCCTGATGTTAAACATTTTTTTGACTTTTTGCACTCAAACAATTTCTCTTTCAAAACTTTCCACATTCCATCTGCAGTTTTTCCACTGAACACCTCACTCCAGTTAGTTTTATATAGCAATTTTTTTGCTTCCCTATAATCTGTAATTAACCTTCTGTGCATTGGTTTAGATTTCAGTTTGGCAGAATTATCTAGCAACAAATTAACCTTTATGACCCCATGATCACTGCACATCAATGGTGGTAAAACTTGACTTGAAGTTACAGTAATTGCTTTAGGAACACAAACAATATCTAGTATATTCCGTCCCCTGGTAGTTTTTTTTATAATCTGAAGCATTTGTTGTTCCTGAATATACTCTGTGAATAATTTCTTTACTAATGTTAAATCAATATTATTCCAGTCTGTTTCTGTTAAATTTAAGTCCCCAGCTAATAGTATTCGCCCCTCCTGTGTTTCATGTAAGAAATGTAATGAATTCCTCTAGGTCATTTGCACTTGACTTTGGTGGCCTGTACACTCCAACAATTCTTATATGTTCCATGGTTGTCTTTATTGTCACAGTTACATAGTCTATAGTGTTGGTATTATCATTGAACATGTAATAATCACAAGTCTCATAGCTATCTTTAATGCCTATCATAACTCCTCCACCTGATTTTTTGTTAGAATGTCTGTTACGGCAAAAACATTTATACCCTGACAGAACTGGTTTCCAGTCATTGTTTTTAACCATGTTTCACAAGCTATAACAACATCAATCTTGTGGGAACGTAGTAAATTTTGTAATAAAAACACTTTATTATTAATGTTCCTAGCATTAACCACCATCAGAGATGCAGCAAATGTTGCTATCTGTGAACTGTTACATTTTTGACCTGGCAAAAATACTGGCTAGAGTTTGTCAAATATTGCAAAATATCTGCTGCAAAAATTCTCTTCCCTGATCTAGACAAATGCACACCATCCTGTCTGAACACGTGTGCCCAAAAAAAGACTCGGATGCTCTATACATTTCCATTTTTTAAAACAGGACATTTTTTCCATGTAGGTGTTTATCCAAAAAATCTTTTCATTCACAGTGACCTGACTATCCTTTCTATAGGTGATTTGTGAAAAATATGTCCTAACACCAGTACAAGCTATACTATCTAGGAGGGCTGACAATTCCTGACTAACAGTCAGGTAATATTTGTTGGTGACATCATCTGTACCAACATGAATAAAAACAGATCCATACTTCCTTACATTAAGGCATTCCAAGGCTTGTTTTACATCTTTTATTTTTGTTCCTGGCAAGCATAACACTACTCGATGTTCATTATCATCTCTGCAAATATAAGTATCATTTCCTCTAATAACTGAATCTCCAATTACAAGAATATCTTTGCTAACCATCTCTGCAGAATCTTCAGCTTCTAATACAGTCATTTCATCTCTATCAATTGTTACGAAGAATAGATCTTCATCACTATTAGTCTTATTAATTCCACTGTTTTCATTGCGTATTAAATTCTCATCCAGCTGGCACTGTAAATTCACAGCTTGAGCCATGTGGTCAACATCTGTCTTTCTCTTTTTTCTTACAGTTATGTTTTTCAATCCTTCCACGTTCAGTTTTGATTTCTTCCTTTTCACCTGCCCCTTGCCACTTTTTTCTACCTTTTCCATTGGAAAGGTGATGCCTTTTTCTGTAGACTGAGGGTTTTCTGATAGACAGATATCTTCATTTCCTGTCACCAGTGTGTTATATAACAAAGCAGAATCCTTTTTACTATGTATTCTCTGTCCTTTACAGATATTATTCAGTTACTTTTTCTTCCTTGTTATTTATTCAGAACTTCTTCCTTTCTTTCTTTTTTTGTTTCCTTCTAAACAAACAGGATCCTCAGATAGCTGAGTACTTGCATCCACAATTCCACAGTTCTCAGGGGCCTCATCATCTTTCATAGGAGTTGAATGTTCTTTGCAGAAAATACATGCATCATTTCCTAAATCTGTTCTATTTGTTCTATGCCTAACATTATTTAGTTCATCAGTCCAGTCATTAATATATGATACAACAGTTCTCCAAGCTATGCCAATTGCACATGTGCAATCATCATCATTAAGTCGAGATTTGCTTTTAACAATGGTAAGCAAATCATCCAACTTTTGACACGAGGAACAAAAATCACAAGTGTTATCAGCTGTTACCTTTAAATATGCATAGCATTTATTACAGTGTACAAGATACTTGTGCATTAGCAAATTGTTAATTGCATACTCATTTAAGGAATCCATATTCAGCTTTAATTGAATAAAATATTGCAAAGGAAAAAATTACACAAAGTAGCAAAGAATTCAGTGGAACTTAAATCAACTTCTATGACAAAATTATACCAGCAATATACAACTAATAATAAAATACAATAAAGTTGTTCTGACCATACAAGTTCTACCAGCCAGACAGAAGTTGTAATTTCTTTATATGCAATAGCTTCTGTTCACTATAGCTCGCAGTCGCACCTCCTTTTAACAGTAAAAATAAATAAAACTTCTCTTACCAGTCAACTCCACAACAAATCACAAACCAAGACAGGATTGTTTTAATATGCTCAGAATTTTCCTCTCTGCAGTCTGTGTAAATTTACACCTGTCTAAGCCCCTTGTGGTGGCTAGAATTTGCCTGTCCAAAACATATCCCTTTCTCACAACCAAAAGTGAAACTAAAGGTAAAACAACAAACATTAAACATTACATATATCGGTCTGTACAATATAATCAATTCAACATTACATTGTTCATGTCCTGCCTTCTCTCAAACCTCATTTCTCCTCAAAAACATTTTTCTGTGCATATTGTTACTATAATTTCCACTTTTTTCTATGCAATTTATTCCTACCCTTTTCTAAAGATCCCACTTCCTGTTCTTTTATGCATGTTACAATATAGCTAAGGTAATTTCGTTTCATGTAGTATTTATTTAACAATTTCCCCACTACAGTAGTTAAAATTAGTTCTAGCAAGTAAGTGAATGTTGAGTGGCAAAGTGTGCAGCAACTGATGCTGCCTCATTAAACTGGTTCTCCAGTTTGGTTCTTCATAGGGGTGCCTTCTATACAGAGTGTGCATGTCCTCCTTTGTCTGCATGGCTATTTCATTGGGTATTCTGGTTTTCTTGAAGATGTGCATTACCAGTTATGAGATGCTGTACTGTTTAGAATGTGTTTCTGCTCCTTATGCCTATTGTGTGCCATGATAGGGTTTGGCTAATGCTCAACATTGTGATGGACAAAGCAGATATGCAGGGAATGAATAAATGCATGAAATGTAATTTTCTTAAATATTATTATTTCCTGTGCATAGAATTCTTTTACTTATCATTTTAAGTATCTATTACTTTATAAGTTACTGCTTTGTTACAGTATCAACAATATTATATAATGTTACACCAACATACACAAGTTTAAGGGCTTTTCTGCTTACTGTCTAGTATGTTTCTCTTATATAAAGTTTTAATTACTCCTGTTTTTATTCACAATATTTTAGTTACTCAGTTTACTGTGAATACATAATTTTATTCTGCAACTGAAAGGTTTTATTTTAAGTTTTTAAATCCTCAGTGCTACACGTACAAGTGTTTTTTGAAACATGCCTGTACACCCTTTCTACATTTTTAAACTCAAGTTAATAGCTTTATTTAGGCATATTCAGCTTACAGGCACATTTTTTGTTGCTAAACTAGTATGATAATCATACGTTTAAAATCATTCACAGACGCAGCTAACTGTTTATCAAAAGCACTTTTCTCTACATGGAATATTATCTTAAAGAGTCCCCAAAAACCCAAAAACCTAGAAACAATGCACAGCATACAAGGGAAAACTGTACCTACTTGCATAAACAAGATATTAGCCATTGTGAGCCCCACACTGGTACCTCACATGGCAGATGTCTCTGTTTTTTCATATTCTCGCAAGCTGGGAAAAAAGTAAAGTGGGTAACCCCCTACTACAAATCTTAGAATTTGCATTTATCTCTCCTACAAAGATGTATTGTTATGGCAAATACGATGTAGCACATCATGGTGGTTTTTACCCAAAATTACATAGAAAGTTACATAAATAATGTTTGTGGACCCAAATGTTTAAAAAGTATTATGTTTGTAACCCAAGAATATGTAGAGTGCTGCGTTTTTAAGTTTTGTCAGCGTTTTGTTCTATTGTGTCAGTTACTTTAAGAGCAGACAGTAACCTACAGTACCTGTGATTGTAAGAATAGATTTGCTGAAGGAGTATTTTGAAGATAATATAAAAACAGGGCTAAGACAAGCCTAAGTAGAGAGTGATTGCCTTTGGTGAATTGAGCATATTGTCCAGAGCAGTAGAAAAGAACATGGAAAATATTCATACCAAAAAGAAAAAAAGCACAGAGCTATCAAAGACCACTTTCCATCAGTTTAAAAGTGAAGATGCTGTTTACATACTTTAGTTAAAAACAGAAGAAGCAATTTTGTGTGTACATTTACTACATGACTTTTATAAGATTAGTGTCTCAGCTGCATTCATTTTCTACAATACTTGCAAGCAACTGTGCTTTAAAAGACATTTAAGAAATTGCCAGGAAATATAATAATGGTTAACTACTTAAAATTTAAAGCTTTCCTACCCTTTTCACCCTCTTACCCAGGAATGCTTTCCTATTTACCAACTATAATACACTACAGTACTAAAACTCTAACAGTTATTCTTCCAGCTTGAAAGAATCTCCTAAACCATGTTGTTTGTAACCTCACTTATTGCTGAAATGTGCCTTGTCTATCTTTATATTTCAGTGTGACTATATTAATTGTGTTGTTGAAATGTATCTTGTCTGTTTACAACTCTGTATAAAAATATTGACTCTTGCTAGATAATGTGAATCTTTTCTCCCCTGGCCTCCACTGTAAATGGACCTAATCCAGTCAGAATTTCCCAGTAAATAAATGTAAAATAAATAAATAAATAAAACTACTTCAGCAAGCAATACATATTGAACTTAATTGCATATAAAGCAGTATCTACATATAAAAGGTACTTAATGATCAGATATGACAAATCTGAGCTTTATTTGTATGCATTAAAGATTGAGATTTCATATCAAAATGTCTTATAGTCAAGTATTATAAAAAATCAGTTTACAGAGACCCCACATGCAATTAGAAAAGGAACAGTATATTTTATTTACTGTACAAACAATCACATTAATGATAATGTACAGCAAGTAGGTGCATCAAAATGTGGCATTTTTAATGGCCACATGTGAATACTAGTGAACTGATTGAATTCTGGGGGAATAAAGGGTTAAAAACAAAATTAAGCAATTTTTGCTTATCACCTGTTTCAGTGCAGTATTCTGGCCTAAATGTGAATGCCTACCTCACTCATGCTCCAGTTCACATCTGTAGTTGTAGTCATGTGGGCTGTCTTGTCTCATTCAAGCCTAAAGCACATGAATGGTAAACCACACACAGAGCTTGCAAGATAATGATTTAAACTTATTAAGGCTAAAGACTGATTTACATATTTAATTAAAAAGGTTTTCCTCTCATTTAAATACAGCTGTCATTCAGAGTTCACATGAATCTGACACCTCACTAAATATATGTTGGAAAACTATGAGTATGTTAAAATTCAGAACAAAGACATATGTAAATGGTCATAAAACACAGAAAACCAATTTAAATGGTAGGTGTTTTGGAAGGTGGACACAAGGTTTGCCCTGGTTTCCACAAAGAAGTAATATTGTTTAATTTTCTTGAAAGTTTGCAATTATGCACACAACTACAAATCCCCAACCCAACTCATGGAGCAAAGACTGTTAGTGATTACAATCACTCTTCACCCCAAACTATTATATTTATTTAGCGTATTGTGTTCTAGGTCAAATGTGACAGACTTCATTTGGTGAGTACAGAAATCCTATCTGTCAGCAGCAGCCCATTGTGGAGGGAGGGGTTCTCAATAGTGTTAGCTACTTGCAGGCAACAGTATGGTGTTCATAGGATGTTAGCAAATTACATGATGCTATTAAGGTACACTCAATTAGAATCACACATAAAAAGGGAAATAAAGAATGTTTCTGATAGAATCTTTTCAAGCGTATCTTACTATAATGGTATACTGCAGTATTTTTCAAACAATATTGCCATAATACTATACAGTACACAGGTATTGCCACTACCTACCAGAAAGCAATTTCTCATTCTTCTTTCTGCTCTCCCTTCTATAAGGTGAAGTAATATTTTATAACAGTAACTTGGGAATCTGGAGTAGAAGATGGAGGGGAATCTAAAAAAATGGGGGGGGGGGCTAAAAAGTTATGTGCCAGCACATAAGGGACATCTAGGCTACCTGTTCTATCCAGCTTATAAACCTGTTGGATAACACTGAAAATCTTATCAACTTAATTTATTTTTCAGTTCTCCTCTCACCTCTCTAAAATGCTATTCTGCAAACTAAACTGAAAAATGTACAGAATGAAGAAAAACTCATGCAAAGTAGAAATTCAGAAAGAAAAAAATAAAATTCTTACTTATAAAGTCAATTAGCAGTATTCTTAGTAGTAGTAATAGTACTATTGCTAATAGCAGGAAATACATTGGTGAAGCTGAAGAATTCAGTACATCATACAGTTCAATCTATAACAGCACAAAAGGAAGTATGCCGTAACATGCATAAATAACAGACTTCAAACAAAAGTTAAAAAAGCAAACATTCTTTCTTCTGCAGTAGAAAGCAGAGAAGGAATGCATATCGAAAATATAAACAAACAAGGAAGATATGTCACCTAGATTATTGATAGTAACTTGCAAGGAAGGTAAACAGTTCATAAGCTTGTCTGTGGTGTCTGACTTTAATGGAAAGAAGCAACCTCTTCTCTGGATCTCCATTTGAACCCGATCTCCACCAAGACTGTGATCTACACACACCAGCAAGACAATTGGCTGTATATATGTGCTGAATTTTATTACACAAATGGCTCTGCATAAGCATTACACGGTTGCCAGGTCTTCAGTTAGTGGTGAATACGCAATGCCAGATTCAATAAAGTCTACACTATGTACACGATATGTATTCAAGAAAATTCTTATCACATTTTTTTGTGCTATCTAGTTACTCAAAAAGATTACGCTAAGTGTACAAGTATTCTACACTTTCTGGTACCCTTTATGAATCTCTGTCAATATTTAAAGCTGCAAGGATAAGGGTAGGAAAACTAAAATTAGGAAGAAGAAGGTGTGAATTATGCTGTGTTGTCTGTTCACTTAGAACAGTATACATTTAGTGTAGGCGTTATTGAATCCCAGTGATTGTCTTTTGCTGGCTTTTGCATGTTTCCACATCTGACACACACAAAAATCATGTCAAGGTATGTACAGCTATGTAAACATACAGCTTAGTGTGAAAAGAGATGCTGAAGCACGTACTTGCACTTTTTTATCTGGCAGGCCATATACTCAGATTGTCCATGCTTCAATGAAAACTGAGTTGAACCTGGAACTTTATAGTGTGCTGTCAATACACCTACTTCCTACATTTCCCTGCAGATGCAGCAGCCACATTTTACTGGAATAATTAGCAAATGGTCACAATATGAATTCCCAATAAAGTTTTCAGTTTTGGAGATTTGAGAGTTTCTGTGCTCTGGGAAACTCCAGGAAGAATCTATAACTTAATGAGACAGAGAAAGATTTTTATACATGCTCACACCTGTGTCATCTATTTACTTGCTGTTGTTGGAAATGGGATTGGAAATGGGATTTAAAATAGGTAATAATGATGATGCAAGGAGAGTGCTTCAGGAGAGGATGTTAAGTAAAAGGTTTATAATCTAAGAGACTGAAAGCATTATATGTCACATTACTACTTAAAATGGCAACATTCTAGCAGTCACAGTACAAAATTTAAATTAGACAAGGAAAACTGTCATGCCTCCACTTCCATTCCTTTATTAATCAAAACCAAGTTAGTGCCTGCACTGGTGACATAGAAGTATAAAGCCCTGACTAAAGCCTAGGTAACCCCAGACCAACTAGTAGCTTGGAAGCTTGATGGCCAAACAGTGAAGTCAGACATTTCTTTTTTTTTTTTTTTTTTTTTTCCAATAATAATTTTTATTGTTTTCTTATATTCCATACAAAATTAAAACAATACAGAAAATTAAGAAAAAACTACCAACTAATGTAACTAACACTAACTCCATAACATATATACAATATTTACATAAATGCTTCCAAGTAACACATTGAATTATACATAAAGAGTATAAAAGTGGTTAAGATCAATTCGAGTAATGAACAATTGCTGTTACAGAGTCTCTTAAAAGTGTAAAAATTCTTGCTAAATTCAAATATGAGATGTTACGCTAATACAATATTAAATACTTGTTCCCATATTTTTGGATTGTTAATATTTTTATTATGTTGGTTCAAAAGTAATTTGTGAGCTACTATATGCCTTATTGCTAGTACTCTAAAATTATCCCATGATGTTTTGGATGGGTCTAACCAATTAGTAGCTATGTATAGCTTCATTAATAAAAAGATATTGATTAATACAATACACTGAGATTTAGAAAGTTCTTTTGGGGGAATATGTAAAATCATGAATTCCCATGACAATGTTGTACTTTGGTAACCCATCTTCTGAAGTTGTATCTTTAGTGAGTTCCAAAGTTTGTATATGCATTTGCAACTCCAGAACATATGAAGAAGATCCACAGATTGATCCTTGCAGTATGGACAAATTGGTGAATTTTTAGAATTAAATTTATGCAGGCTAAGGCATGTATAATACGTATTATTCCATATCATCAACTGGGTATACATCAGTTTTTGAAGAGGAATAGATTTTATAGTCAAGTCGATTGCTTTTATCATATGACTGTCTTCTATCTCTGGCATTTTCTCTTTCCAATATTTTGACACAAGAACTTTATCTTGAAATTTAAACTCCTTTATTAAATTATTTGCTGCTGTTATAAATTTAATATCTTGTTGGAGAGCTTGCCACAAATTCGAGCATTTAATTATATTCTCTTCTCTGGGTTTAAAATTTTTAAAGTAACTTATAGAAAGTTCCCTAATTTGTCTTACAATAACGAGTTAATTTTTAGGTAAATTTAATTATCTTCCTATCTGATTAGCCGAGAGTTTAAGAAGTGTATAAGTATCTATTAAAGTTAATTTGATTATTAAGGGGAATTCTTTAAGATCAATTAATTTATTATTTAGTCTCAGGTCAGGGTTTCTATGAAAGGGTTGATAAGCCATCATATATTGAGCAAGATCTAATGATTGAAATAAGGTTTGTAGGGACGTTGCATATAGTTTAATGTGATCCATATAGTTTCAAAGTTTCTTTACCTAAAAAGGGTATGGCTTTAGGATTAGTATTCAAATGTAAAATATATTTATAGTTCAGAACTACCCAGGTAAGAATCCATTTAGTGCTAGTTATATTATAATTAGCGATTCTTAAAAGCCTGTTTGAATTTACTATAAAATAGTAAGTTTCAAAATTTGGTAACTCCAATCCACCTCTATGTTTTGGAGTCATTAATTTTTCATACGAAATCCTTGTTTTCTTCAGCTCCCAAATAAATTTAGTTAATTCTTTGTGAATTCGTTTAAAAAATGTTTTTGAAATTACTACCTGAGCAGATCTGAAAATATATAATAATCGTGGTAATATGTTCATTTTGATAACTGATACTTTTGATAATACTGGTAGTCGTAGATTCTTCCATCTCCCCAAATCAGATACTATTTGATCCCAAACTGTTTTAATATTGGTAACATAAAAATCCTTATCATCCATAGCAAAGCCAATACCCAAGTATTTAATATTATCTTTGCACGTTATTTGTCCCACCAGAGGCAACAGTGAAAAGGGTTTGGGAGTTCTCAATGGGAAAATACTAGATTTTTTTAGATTAATTTTATAGTTGGGAACTTCTGAAAAATTCTCTATCGCTTTTAGTATCTTTTTAGTGTCTGAGACTGGAGTTGTACAATAAATATTCAGGTCATCTGCGAACACTGCCATTGATATTTTTGTTCCGTAAACTAGTGGGGCATTGTGGTATATATTCTGCTTAATGTATAGGAATAACGGTTCAATGTATATATTAAATAATAAAGGAGACAGAGGACAACCCTGACGTGTTTCATTTTTGATTGTTATTCTTTTAGAAAAATTTCTATTTATAGACAATGTGGTGTAAGGATTACTATATAGAATTTTTAAGACTTCAACAAACTCATGAGATATATTAAAATATGGTAAAATTTCAAACAAAAAGTTTATATCAACCCTGTCAAAAGCTTTCTGTGCATCAACCATAAGCGCATGCATGTTAAGGTTCTTCTGTTTAGCATAAGCTATTAAAGTATGTAATGTAAGTGTATTATCACTAGTTTGTCTATTTGCCATAAAGCCAGCCTGTTCCCTAGACACGATATGATGCATAACTTTTTTTAATCTATTAGCTATAATAGAGGTTAAAATTTTCATATCTACATTTATTAATGAAATTGGTCTATAATTGTCAGGGTTTTGAGACTCAGAATTAGGTTTAGGTATAAAAATATTTTCTGAAGCATTGAGATGGGGATCATTAATTTTGTTCTTCATTATATAATTAAATACACGTGAGAGTATTTTGCCAAAGATATTGTCAAATTTCTTATAGAATTCCACCGTCATACCATCAGGACCTGGTGACTTATGCGATTTCATATATTGAATTGTATATATCACTTCTTCTTCAGATATCGGTTTAATCAAATCTCTTTGAATACTGTCCTCTATTTTCGGAAATTTAATATTTTGTAACAATTCCTTGCTAGTTCTATAGGGGGATAAATCACTATGCTCACCATATGTGCTAGTATATATCTGCTCAAAGACATTTATGGTATCTTCAGTTTTGAAATAAGTTGTATTTCTAAAATGTATTTCCGAAATTTGTACTGCTGTTCTCGACTGATTAATTATCCTAGCTAATGCCCTTGATGGTGTTTGCACATGACTGGCATACCTCACTAACATCCTATGTTCCTGAAATGTCAAGTTACTATTTTGTATTAAGAAGAGATCTTTTTGACATTTAAGTAACTCCACCTCTGTTTGAGTGTTAAAATTTTGAATAAATTCTTGATCAAGTGTCTTAATTTTAGCTTCAATTTTTGAATATCTCTATTTTGTATTTTTTTTATAGTATGAAGCTTTTTGCAAAAAGATCCCTCTTATTTGTGCTTTAACTGTCGCCCAATCAATGTCAGGTACACCTTGTTGTTTCTTTAATCTATATAATAACTCTTTAAGATGACCTATAATTTCATGCAATATTTCCTCCTTATTCAACAAATTTGGGTTAAGAGACCAGTTAAAACCTCTTTGCCGCTGGGCCTCCATTGGATCTTTAGCAAAACTTAATGACATTTTTGAATGATCTGACAAGTAACGTGCATGTGTAACAACTAAGGGTCCCAGGTTAACCATTGTTCTTGACATCAAAAAGAAATCTATTCTGGACCACATTTTATGACACGTGGAATAAAAGGTATAATTATTTATACTATTACCAGTGTTTAAATACTGAGTAGGATCATATAGTTGAAAGTCTTCCTTAACATCACTTAATACTGATACCACTTGTTTATTAATTGCTCTTTGTGGACAAGATCTATGTAACGTCGGATTCTGATAAGAATTCTAGTCTCCTCCAATAATTATATAATATTTATCATATTGCATCAAAATTGGATATAACGATGTTATGAATAGATGCTGGTCATTACAGGGTGCTTAAACATTTAACAATAAAATAGGTTTAACAAACTGGGTAGCTAAGAGAACAACATAACACCATCTTCCATCTTTATCTGCCTTAGAGTCTAAAATCTTTCCCATATATTTATTTTTAATAATTATAGCTACCCCAGCACTGTTAGTTTTACCTTCTGAGGCTATTACTTCTCTAATCCATTTTCTTTTTTGGATATCAACCCATTGAACGTTAGTTAAATGCGTTTCTTGAAGTAATATAAACATCGCCTTAGCCTGCAACAATAAGTGTAAAATTAACTTCCTCTTCTTTAAGTTCTGGAGTCCTTTAACGTTCCATGAGTCTACTTCCCACATTCAAATAGTTGTTATAAAGTAAAAGTTTAAAAGGGAAAACAAAAAGGAAAGGTAAAATAGCTTGAAAAACATACATAATTTGGAAGCATTTTTGACATCCCATCCTATACCAGTGCCTATCCACTCTAACCCCGGACCAGGACATACATAGGTCTTGCATAACATAGAAGACTGAAAGGGTCAAAGAAACACAGAAACAAAAAATTCTTAAATTATAAAATTTTAAACACATCCTATAGTAAACACCTATATTAACTAACCTAACTATTACAAAGTCTATTCTAAACACTCCCTAACAAACACTACTGTTGTCTACATCTTGAATTAGTTGTTATTGAAAAAAGAAATCATATTAAAGATATAAATTACTGTAACAAAACTTTAGTAATTATGATTAGCACGCTATATATACATAGTAAACCTCACCTATATACTCATAAAATAACATTTGAGAAAATACAAGTTTAACAAATGGACAAGTTTTCCTTCTATTATAGAAAAAAGCTAAGTTATAACCCTATAAAAAAAAAAACACACATACCTTTAAATAAACATTTTCCTTATTTATATATTATAAACTATTGCTATTTTCTACTCATATAAACTAATATGTAAATAATGTAATATATAGCTATCACCCCTGAGTAAAAGTATAAAGGTTAAATTATATATTATAAAGTTGCAAAAATGTACTAAAATCTCTATATTTAACAGTACTGCATACAGCCTTTTAATCTACCATATATGACAGGGTTTATATTAATAACTAATCAACCAGTGTTCAAACATGTTCCTATGTGCTTAAATTATCGAAACAGTACATTACTTGATGTTAAAATGTCCTTACAAGGTTAAAAACCAGGCCTGTCGGGTTTCTAAGCCTAGAAACCATGCAAAATACTCGCGATGGGGGACCGCTATTACAGACGGACTTCTGGAAGCACCACATCGAAATCTGCACCCTTGACAGTCCTAAATGCATTTTCTGTCTTCTCGTCAATGCAGACAGCTCATGGAAGTCATAAAACTTCGGAAAACGATAGCAGGTAGCCGAAAACAGCAAAAAACAGCAATCCTATTAATCCAGAAGAGGCCTAAAGCATTTCAAAAGAAGACAAAGGATTACCCAGACCTTGAGCCACAGTAATCAGCAAATCCGACCTCAGGCAGCCTGATAGTCCCAACGGAAATACAGTTCAAGTCTCAGAAGCAGGTACACTTTTAAAAACCTTCAAAAAAGTAATTTTTGCTTCATTTTTCACAGAAACAGAATATTTAATCCCATCTACTGTAAATGTTAATGAATTAGGATATTTCATTTGAAATTGAACCTGAATGAGAAATCTGCAGTAAGGAGATAAGGACTGTCTTGCTTGTCTGATTTGCAAAGGTAAATCTTGAGCCAGAGAGATTTTGTTGTTTTTCCACATGATACTTCCACCACTTTTTTTAACAGTTACAAGTATTCTGCTAACATCCTGATAATTGAGTATTTTAACATATACAGGTCTTGGGAGTATTAGAAGTTTGTTGTTCTCTCAAAGCTCTGTGTGCCCTTTCAATAATGATTTGCTTTACCATGTCAGAGTCATTTAAGAGCACTGTAAATATTTGTGTTATAGATGGGATTAAGTCATTATATTGCACCGATTCTGGAATTCCTCTAATAATGATGTTATTTCTCCTGGATCTTGCTTCTAAATCAGTGATTTTGCTTTGAATAGCCTGAATATCCGAATCATGTATACTTGTTTTTTTTTGCTAGTAGATTTAATTTGTCTTCATTTTCAGAAATCCGAGCTTCAGATTTTTCCATTCTTTCAAGTAGTTGGTTGCAAGGGTTTCTGAACGTTTGTATTTGGCTAGTTAATTCTTTCAGAGCCTCTTGAATGGGTAATAAGGCAGTTTTGATGTCTTCCATATTTAGTGCTTGATGTAATTTAGTTTTAGTCTCTGGCTTTTGTTGTTCTTGTAGTTTAGTAACTTTTTGCCTTTTAGAGATCACATCTTTTTCCAGTGACCGCAGTTCTGAAAGTTTTGTTTTGGTAGTGGTTGTGTCCATATTTTTTTCCTCTTTCGACATCTTTGTCCAGTACAGAAGTATAAAGTGTATAGAGCACACGGTGCCTTTGTTTGATTTCCTTGTCAGAGCCAGCTAATCTAATATAATCCTGTTGAATAATGTATTATTTTTCGGATTTTCTTCTTCCTACAAGGTAGTTAGATGAAGTTGTAGTTGTTTTATTGAAGATTTAGTGTTAAAAAGTTCCTAGTATCAATTTAAAGTTTAGATTTCCTCAGGGTATATACAAAGATGTAGTTCTTGGAAAAAGTTGGTGATTCAAAGATGGCTGCCATTCTGTGAACACTGCTGAAGTCAGACATTTCTATTTTAAGGGGAAGGTTCATTGGGCCCTGCCCGGCTTGGACCATTTCACAAATTAAAAGATGCCAGTCATGATGTGAGGATCCACTATAGGAAGAAAATAGTGATCATAGCCTATGTGGGGTGACATCCATGCAAGAACAGAGGAGCATAGGTGGCCCTTGTAGTGATGCAAGTGCTCATATCATCATCAAGTCGAATGAGTAAGGCCATAAACTGAAAATCTTCTCACTGATGGGATGCTAATTTGAACCAAAAGTACAATCATGGCTGGCTGGATGACCCCTCCCCCCCCCAACAGCGTAATGTCTAATCAAGGTGAGATTTGGTGGAGGTAAAATAGCTCAGAAAAAAATAAGCTGGTGCTTTCACTCACTTTATATGATACTTCACCAGACTTGTTTATATTTAACAAAAACTCTGCATAAGAAGCCATAAAAATACAAAAGTTATGTACTCACCATAATGATGCATCTGTGTCCATTTTCATTCTTCCTCAACTGATGGATCTCAGATCTGACCTTGGATCTGGTTCGACCACTTTTACCAGATTTACAAATCCAACTCTTGAGCTCCTCCTTCTGCCCATAATGTCCTGTCATCCTAGCATGCCTCAGATCGAGTCTGCTGCCCTAAAAAACATATGTAAGAAGCCAATTTGATATGGAAAGGAGGACAGAAGCATAGAAAAGGAGTGCTGGAGCTCAAACAGAGAATAATCCAGTTGCCAAAGGAGCATTCCTTATGTTTCACCAGAAAGAAAGGCAAGGGGGGATCAAGGGTGAGAAACTGAGGAGGAATGAAAATGGACAACACAAATGGATTGTTATGGAGAGTATATAACTTTTGTGTCTGATGTTGTTATTTTCATTCATTCCTCAACTAATGGGACAGAGTCCCCAACTAGATAAACCTTGGGTGGTCCTCATGTAAGGATATTCAAGAGTACCACTAAATCAAATGCTGCCATATTCCTAAACAGCAAATCTAACTTGTTATGAGCAATAAAAGTATGAACACTGGAGTGGCAGTGGCACTATTGTCATCTATAGACATTCTTGACCAGAAATCAGATGAAGTGGCTATGGGCCCTTGTGGAATGTGCTTTGGGGGGCTTACGCAAAGATAGCCCTCTTTCTCTGTAAACAAAGGATATACAATCCATCAGCCATTTAGCTACAGTTACTTTAGACACTGCTTTCCCTAATTTGTTCTTGGAAAAATATATCAATAATTGGTCAGCTTTCCTGAAATCTTTGGTTCTGTGGAGATAAATTCTAAGCTACTGGTGTACATCCAAAAGATGTAGCATACATTTGCCCTTGTTTGAAAATTTTGGAAAGAATACAGGTTGATGGATAACCTGATTAATGTTGGATTCAGAAGCCACTTTAGGTAAAAAAGATGGGTTTACATGAAGACAAACCCAATCCTTATGAAAAATCAAATAGAGAGATCTGGAAGAAAGGGCCCGGAATTCTGTTACTTGCTAGCAGAAGTGATAGCAACCAGAAAAATCATTTTCCAGGACAAAAAAATGAAGATCTTCACTGATGGTTCAAATGGAGGTTGATTTAGAGCTTGCAGCATGAAAGTCAAATCCCATGGGGAAGTAGGATTCTTTACTGGAGGTCTGAGTAGAAATGTGCCTCTAAGAAAATTGCACAACTTTGAAGAAGCCAAAGAGGAGTGATTTTCACCTGAATGGAAATTGCAAATAGCTGCTAAATGGACTTTGATAGTTTAATATCTCACCCCATTGTCAAAATGGAGGCAAGAAATTCAAGAACCACACATCTGGGGGCCACTGAAAGGATCCAGGTCTATTTGGAAGACCCAGACTGAAAAACTCTCTGATTTACTTTTATAAATTTTCCTAGTAGTGATCTTTTGAGAAGACAAGAGAATATGGCTGACTTGGGGAAAAAAGCCTGGACTGTCTAGTCAACACTGGAAGTGGAGAAACCATGTGGTCAGCTTGAGACCGTTGATATCCAGATGTGTCATTCTTAATGGGTGAGAGAGAAGGCCTGGATTTGGGTCCACTATCCAAGTTGGATACAGGAGATGAGGTTACATAAAGGGAAACTAAACTTGGTGAGGCCAGTAAGGTGCAATGAGGGTAACTGTGCTCTACAGCCAGAATGCTTTCTATAAAAATTTGGGAACTAGAGGTAAAGGGGGATGAATGTAGAGGAGACCAGAGGGGCAGTTGTGGGATAGAGTATCTCTTGGTGACTACCCCAATGGAGGGATCAGAACAAAGAACCTGCTGCATTTGAAGTTGTGAGGAGAAGTAAAAATATTGCAGCATGGTTAGCCCCATTACCGGAAAATCCTCTCCATCACTTTGAAATTGAGAAAGCACTCATGAGGTATCAGAATGGACCTGCTTAGTTTGTCTGCATGCACACTGGCTTTCTCCAGTATGTTCATTGCCATGAGAAAGTGGCTGGTAGAAATTGCCTATTGCCACACTCTCATTGCCTCTTAATACAGAGGATAACATCTGGTTTCCCCCTGTTTGTTGATGTACCAGATTACTGACATATTGTCTGTTTGAACTGCAGTCATCCCGGAGGAGACAGCATCTTGAAAGACCTGCAATTCTAAGAGGACTGCTATCATTTCAAGGACAATGATGTGTGAATTGGCCTCTTCTCGAGACCACATACTTTGGAACTGTCTTTCCAAGAAATGCCCCCCACACACACCCTAACTGGGAGGTGTCTATGGTCATTGTGGCTACCGGTAGAGGGAAAGCAAATGGATTTCCCTAAGAAACTTTGCTGAATGGTTTCACCGAGGAAGGTGCTTCTTGCCAATGTATGTGATCCTGACTGGTGCATTCAAGGGCTACTGAAGAATAAACCACTGTACTGACAGAGTCCACTGTAGAATCCATAGAATATGAAATTTAGCTAATGCAACCTGAGTAATTGCTCTGCCATGGTCCTTAAGGCTTGCAAGACTTATCGTGCTGGAGGAGAAGAATGCAAGATCTCTTCCATAACTTGGGATCTGAGTGTTTGTACTCTTATTGCAGGAAGTGATTTTATCCATTTGACTGTGTCTAGATGAGCACCTACAAACTCTAGATACTGTGTAGGTGTGAGCTATGACTTGTTGTAGTTGGCTGCAATGCCCAGATGGTGACATAACTGAAGCAAGTATTCCCTCACCTGTATAAGTATATGTCTGGTTGGAGCAGTCAGGAGACAATCATCTAGATGTTTAAACACCTGGAATCCCAGCAGTTTCAGATGAGCTGCTACCACCACCATGTATTATGTGAACATCCTGGGGACTGTGGTAAGTCCAAAGGGCAGTGCTCTGAACTGGTAATGACTGTCTCCCAGCTGGAAGCGGAGATATCTTCTGAAGCACCTGTTCATTTTGTTGTGATAGTGCACATCCTGAAGATCTATCAAGCACATCCAATTGTCTTTTCAAAGCAGGGGCAAAATGAACTAAACTGTGATCATCCAGAAGTTTGAATATTTCATGTGTTGGTTTACTTTGCTGATATCCAGGATTAGTCTCAAGTCCCCTGTCTTTTTTGGCACTAAAGAGAATCTTGAGTAGGTTCCGGACCCTAACTCGTCTGTGAGGATGGACTTTTTGGATGACTGTTTTTGCTAGCAGCTTTTCTATTTCAAGGATTGTTGCTTTCCTCTGATTGGGAGGAACATCTGGAATCTTTATCATTTTTATAGGGGTGATTTGGGAAAACTCTATGAAGTAACCCCTGGATATAATCCTCTGCACCCAAGTATCTCTTGTGATGGATGCCCAGGCTTCTGGTTGCAGAGACAAGCACCCCTCACTACTTCCAGACTACAGCATCCGGGCAACCTTTCCGGAATGCAGATAGGGTTTAATCAAGAATGTATCCCTAAAACCCTGGTTCTGCAGGCCACATCTGCTGTGAGGGCAGCATCTTCCATTAGAGTTCCCCCTCTGCCCCGGGGAGAACCATCTCTTTGTGAGTCCAGGAAAGGTCCTTGGGACTTGTGAAATTACATCTTCTTATCATTGCATTGATTCCGAGAAAAAGGATCTCTGATGGGTAGAAAAATGGATCCCACTGGAAGACAAAGTCTTTCCATCTTGCTCACTTCTGGAGACCATTTCCTTTACTTTGAGGCCAAATATGGATGATCCATCAAAGGGGGCATTGATCTACAAAGACTTGAAGGGCTCCACAAAATTGCACAGGTGCATCCAGGCATGTCTCCTGATGGTTATGTCAGAACCCACCACCCCTGAGGTACCCTCAGCAGCATGAGACAACAGCATCATGGACATGTTGGAAATGGCCTGAAGAGTGGCCAATTGTGAAGAATATTTCTTCTGGTTCTCCACAGACATGGACCTGGAAAAGGATTTGAATAGCTCCTTGGTCAAATCTCTTTGTAGTTTGCTAAAATGTGCTGGGTAATTCAGCCACCACAGGGCAAATGTCACTGAGGCATAAATGCACTTGCCAAATCTGTCCAATGCTCTAGTCTCCCTGTTATGAGGATGGACAGATAAGCTCTGCTCCATGAGCTCTTTTTTAGTGGTTGCCACCATGACCATGGCATCTATAGGCACTCCCTTGCTCCAGTGGGCTCTCTTCTTTGACAGAGCTAAAAACTTACCTGGATGCCTGGGAATAGGCTCTGTGTTAACTGGCTCCTTCCATGCATGTCATGAGACTATATCTATCAACTCATCTGCCAGTGGAACCACCAAAGACATAGCTGGGTCATACCTGAAAGCCACCAGAAACACTGATTCCTCTTGTAAAGGGGGTCCAGAAGACCACCCATGTTTTTGCTTGAAAAGTTCCAGAATCTCTCCAAAGGAGTCATCATCAGGTGGAGATCTGGGGACCCCTCCCCTTCACTGAAATCAGTGTCATTAGTGACAGATTCCTGGGGGGGATCTAGTTATCTCCTTTTATATGTTCTCTGTCGAGGGTCCTCATCAGTGGGATGGTCTGGTGAGGTATAGGAAGTGATGGAGGAGTCCTGAGGAAGGGCTGACTGAAGGCTTGATTGGATTGGTTGTCCCGGTGGTACAGTCCAGACAGGCTCAGAGCTCAAATGTGATGTAGGAACACTAATGGAATCTGAGGGGAGTAAGAATGCCCTCTGTCTCAGTAAAAAGAAAAGCCCTCTCCATTACCTCAAAGGCTGAAGGTCCAGGAGAAACAGTAGCTGGCTACACCAGTTGCACTCTGAATCCCCACAGACCCCTGTCTCAAGGACAAAGTAAAACCCATGCTGTCCAACTCTGAAGATCCAAGGGACAAGGATGGCTCTGGTAGCTTCACAGTTGACCCTAAACCCTTGCAGCTGATGCTCAGGCTCTGAGAGTCATTCTTCTGCAAAATGTTCAGAACTGGGTGACTCACGAACATGGTCAGAGTGGAAGGACAATCTATCTTTGGATCTGACAATGATACTACTCAGGTCTGAAGACTCTGAAATCCCAGGTCAGATCACAGAAGGAGATACTGCTTGAAGCTGGGTGAGGGCAGGTTCACGGGTCTGATGGGAGACAGAGACAGAATCACCCCATCTGTATCTGAGCTCTGAGGAACTTCTTCATCATCCTATCCACCTCTGCTTCAGATAGGCTCCAGGAGGACCTATGGGAGGAGCTGGTTGAAAGAGATCTAGAGAGTCCTATGGGAGGAGCTGGTTGAAACAGATCTAGAGAGTCTCCTCGGCATTTCCTACAGGAAAGGGAAATGGGTCTGAGGAGATATTGGTTCTAAAGTGAAATGTGGAGACCAGGTCCGAAGTGACATAGCCTTTGAAGAGCTAGGATCTGAGGAAGTGTGATCCGACTGTTTTGCAACTTTTGTTGAATGCTCAGTTGTTAGAGCTGATATAGGAAAATGGTCTTGGGATCACTTCCTGGCATTTTTCTCTTTAGAAGCTGAGTCAGGCTTCCCTCTGTCAGACTTTTTATTGGGTTTTGTTCCCCAGTGGATAATGAGGAAGAAGAAAAAAGCAACATGCCCTTCAAAACTAGTTTATTCCTTCTGTTACTCAATGCCATGGAATTAAATCCCACACAAATAGGGCACTGGGTGACCAAATGGGCATTGCCAAGGCAATAAATGCACTCCCTGTGTGTATTCAAACTGGAGATCTGATGCCCACAGGAAGTGCACTTTTTGAAGCCCATAGGCTAGCTGGACATCTTGACAAAAAGTAAAGAAAAAAAGTCAAGAAAAATAAAGTCTGCTTTTTTTTTTTGGATAGAAGTAAAGGTACCAACAATGCCACTTAGAAAAATAACCTAAATGGAGTAGTAAAGATAAACAACAGCAGAAAATAGAGTTCCAACAAATGCAGTTAAAGGCTTACCCCTAAATGGGTAGGATTATCTGAAAGAAAATGGTCAGGCTAACAGAAAGAAAACACAAAAACTGTAAGCAAAGTTTAAGGGTAGAAGGGTGGTAAAGATCAGAAGAAGAACGTTCTGAAAAACTCACAAAAAATATGCAGACTCTAAGCTTGATAGCAGAAGATCTGCATCTGAACAATATGGCAGCTAGCAAGATCTGTGGTATGCTAGGTCAACAGGGCATTATGGGTAAAGGAAGTAGCTCGAGAGTTGGATCCATGAATCTGGTAAAAGCAGCCGAGTCGGATCCGATATTAGTTGAGGAATGAAAATGTTAACATTAGATCACATGCTGCAAGAAAACAAACTACACCTGAACTATTCAAATGTTGCAACTATTGATACATCACGTATGAAAGCCGATGTAATAGGTGAAATACAGTTATGATTTAAATCAAATATATACAATCGTATAAGAAACAATTGAAAGCATTAAATGTTAGTAGTCTAGATTTCAATATCCCTAACACTAAGCATATCATTAAGCCTGGAGCTATACATTTCTTAACAGCTTTACTAAATTATCACTTAAGCCATAGGCAAACACATTAATATAAAGAAAACAAACCATGTTAACTTTTCCCAGTTATATACATTATTCATACATTATACATCACATGTATTCTTTAGAACTATCATCAGTCCAATATTATATAACTTGCTCAATTTTTGCCTTACTTTAAACATCACTCTGAACATCTCCAGAACATCATTCTGCATATATTGTTCCCACAATTTCTGTTTATTTCTATGTAATTTGCAACTGCTCTTTTCTAAAGACCACGCTAACAGCTCTTTTATCTCTGTTACAATATTCAGTACTTTAGTTGGTTTAGACTTTGATTTCCATTGTTTAGTAATTGCTTTTTTTGGCAGCCACCAGAATTAAACATCACAAGGCCTGCTTTACTATGTATAGGGAATTCAGATCCTGTATCCCAGCTCAAAAGAATCATTTCCTTAGCTTCACCCATTTGCTCACACAGTATTCATGATAGAGTACTTTGTAAGGAATTTATAAAGTCTGAAAACTCATTATATTCACCAAACAAATGTTTGTAGTTACCTCTTTCTTCCCCATCAAACCTCCAACATTTGCCATCTACCTGAGGAAAAGTTCTTTGGTGTCTGCTTGGGGTATAAAAATACAAGGCCTGGAGTTACAGTAGTCCTAATAACAAGTTGCCAGTAAAGTTCCCTTATTTTCAGGACTTTCTCCAAAATCCACCTCTTAACAGGTGCAGTTTTAAGTTGTTCTTAAAACATAAAATAGTTTGGATATTTGTTTATATGTTTAATTAGTATATGTTGAACTTGCTTCTTTAAAATAACATTTGGAATCTCATCTACCCACTATTTTAATTTAATATTTGCTCTACTAATGGAAAAACCTATACAAACAGTGTACTGAGGCAATACAGTGCAAAGACCTTCACATGTTGTCTTCGTTAGAAACTGCCATATATCCATCCATCATGAATAGATGCATAACTAACTGAATTACTTATACCTACACGTGGTAAAGAAACTGCATGAAAATGTCCCCATTCTTTTATTTTAACAGAAATTGGGGCGACCCCTTCTTATGATGAAACAAGTTCTGAACCTAGAACATTTGACAGTTCCATGTTACCACTGAAGACCTTTCCAGTTGTATGATGTTATATATATTTCAAGAGCCTGCATAACAAATTGTACTTATAATAAGACGTCTAAATATTGGAGTATTATGAAAATTATTTTCTTGGTTGCTATCGGTACAAACAGTGAATGTAAACATATCTAACCTCTCACATAATTTGTTCCAAGAAGTCAGTTGCAATAGTCAGGAGTCAGCTTCTTCTGAAAAACTGCATTCTCAATTAATCAAATTTAACACCATACTCTTACAGATTAAGTCTGGAAAAATTAACTGTTTGACATTTTTTGTTTGTTTCTTTTTTTTAAGTTTAATGACAGCTGTCGCAGTACACACAGCTATCACTCTCAGTATTCTTCCTACAGACATCTGTTCCTCCAAGCACCTCTGTTTTCGTGGGAATTTCAAAATCTAATATAGGCTTATACATTTATATGAATATTTTGAACTCAGTTAGTATTCTATTATTTTGTTAATAAATACAAAACTCACATAAAAACTAGTCTAGTACCATGGCAGATGATGAAAAAGTCATCCACAAGTTTATGTATTTAGAAATGTAGTCTTTCACTGTTTAATAAAATTTCCTTTTCCTAGTCACAAAGACCTTACTCAATGCTGGAGTTAAGTTTGTAAAAATAAACTGCTAAGTTACTGAAAAAACTCTGCACTTATTTTTGGCATTTATTGCTATCTGAGTAGATGCAGTGTACGAACATGTACATAGATGCATGGAACTAAACATACCTAAAAGGGCCAAGATGCTCTCCTCCAAAAAAAAAGGAAGCCAATCTGGTGGTCCCCTGCCATTAACAAGCTCTACAACAGAAGGAAGAAACTGTTGCAGAAAAAGGTGAAGTCCCAAGACTGGAAAAACTCCCTTATTAGCCTCAACAAAAAGTTGAGGTCCTTCTAGAGCTAGCTATAAAGGCAGAATTGCGACAGACACTAAAAACAACCACAAATCCTTCTACAGTTATATTAAGAATCTCCACGGCAATACCCAGATTTGCTCTGAGTTACTGCACAATGGTACCTTCTATACTGAGCCAACAGAGATTGCCTACATACTGGCCGACAGATTCAGTGCCAACTTTACCCCCCCCAAAGGACCAATCACAATAGCAGAAAAATGCCAGGCACCCAGCATTAGTGTAGCACAGGTTAAACATGCATTGTCCAAGGCCAATATTACCACTTCTATGACACCCAACAATATCCCTGGCTGTGTTCTACATGAACTACAAAGTGAACTGGCACCACACCTGTTTGCCCTGTTCAATCACAGCCTCACCTCAGTCTTTGTCCCTACCAAATGGAGCACTGCTACAGTCATCCCTCTTCATAAAGGGGGAACTACTACAGACCCTGGGAATTATCGCCCCATTAGCCTGAGAAGTCTGACATGTAAGGCTATGGAGAGCATCATCAAAGACCTAATTAACAAGGATATAGGGAAACTACAAACTCTGGATCCCACGCAGTTTGGTTTTGTGAAGGGTAGATCATATCATGCCTGCTCAACCTGGCTGACTTCTTTGATTCAGTCACCAGAGCTGTGGATGAGGGCAAGGCAGTTCATACAGCCTACCTCGATTTGGCCAAGGCGTTTGATACCATTTCCCACTCAGGAATTATTGATAGACTCACCAAACTAGCATCAACCCCTATATTACTAGGTGGGTTGCAAATTGGATCACAGATAGAACCCACAGTGTGAAAGTAGCCAACTCCAAGTCAGACTGCCAACCAGCCATGAGTGGAGTCCCACAGGGATCGGTCCTGGGTCCTCTCCTGTTTGGCATCTACTTCTCAGAAGTCTAGGCCAACACGGAGGGACTCTGGCTGACCAAGTTCACCAACGCTTGTAAGCTGGGAGCCATTATTAACTCCCCAAGTGATGTAGACATCCTACAGAAAGGCCTCACTGAGACCAATGACTGGTGTTGAAGCCATAACCTTAAGCTTAATGCCACAAAATGCATTGTTATTCCCTTTGGGAAAAACTCAGTTCCCACTAATTACCACATTGATGGTATCCCACTGAACACTGAAGGCATTATAAGAGATCTGGGGACACAGGTTGACAGCAATCTCTCCTTCGACCACCACATTGCCACTGTGGTCAGAAAGTCCTTCTATGTGGCACATCTCATTACCAAGGGTTTTGCATCCAGGAAGAAAGAGGTCATCATCTCTCTCTACTCTTCCCTCATTAGACCAGTCATCAAGTATAATTCCCCACTTGTCATGTACCTCATTAAACACCTGCAACAGCTGTAAAAGCCACAAAAGTACCTCACAAAGCAGATCCTAGGCCTTAAACACATGCCCTACATGGACAGACTCAAAAAACTCCAGCTTTTCTCTGTCTCATATGGTCTATTAAGAGGCTATCTCTGCTTGACTTACAAAGCCATATCTGACCCAGCCCTGTTAGAAATATTACACCTAAATAAATCCCAATCCCTCCGCACCACACGCACCAGGGACCTCAACCTCATTACCACAATGAAGCAGAACATGCTAGAGGGACAGGTTCATAACCCAGAGACTGCCCATGCTCTGGAATAGACTTCCTATACGTGTCAAGCAGAGCACCTCACTGTCACTTTTCAAGAGAAATCTTGATGAGTGGATGGGAAATAGAAAGTTCTCCCGGGGATCAATCCAGTGGCTCTACTTGATAGAGGCACCGGGAACTAACGGCGGCATGATGCCAAGGTACTTCTATGGGCTAAGCTTGTAAAGGCTCCAGGGCCTTTGGCGTAGTACACACCTATGAACCTATGAACTGCTTTGGTATAAACTCTTGAGAACACAGGGAGAACTAAGCATTTTAGGCCTCTGCCTGCTTATATAGCCTTGAGTTGTACTGCTTTCCTATTGGACAGTAGCTGAGGCTCATTTGAATTTTTTAAATATTTCTCTGCTATATTAAGCCACCTGGTTTGCAAGGCACTGCTCATCTCACAGCTGTTTTTGCCATGCACTGTACAGATGTATGCACTTATCATGAAAGTGATTATATAACCTACCCCAGACATCTTGTCTACTTAATAGTCAGTGATTGAGTGATGTGGCTTGCTCCTCTTTAAGGGTAGACTTGTATTATTTGTCTTACACAGCACTACTGTTAAGCAGCTCCTCATCTCTTAGACACTACTCCTTCTCAAGTCCACAGCAGTAAGTAACTGCAACCATTGATCTGTATTTTTCCAGTTGTTTCCTTAGCCAGCAGGTCTGAAATGGGCATCTAGAGGCAGTTTAGCAATTGTCTCATGTTCATTGCAACCACCTGCTATTTAAGCAATCCGCCACAGTGTGTTGTTGTTTTCTTTCAGCTTTTCCAGGTTAGGGGTCGCCACAGCAGAAATCCGGTTCGCTAATGATTGGCAGTTGTTTTTTATGGTGCCGAGGTGCCAGCCCGACACCCAACCTTCAACGAAGGCATGCCCATTCACACACGTCTTTTGAACACCACTTGACCGCGGGGAGGACATGCAGACTCCACACAGAAGATGCTCCAGCCGAGAATCGAACGGGAGAACCTCTTGCTGTGAGGCAACAATGCCACTGCTGCACCACCGCAGCTTAATCTGCCACAGTGTGTGAGAGATATAACTATATGCCACTGGAGGCAAAGATCTCACACAAAGCCACTACAAGTAACAAGGATGTCAGCACCACACAACATTCCAATGAACCAGTCTCAGACACTTCAGACCAAACACAAAGGCCTACATATGCAGACACTCTTAGAAGTAACCTGTGTAAATTAAACCGGCCTCTTGAGTGTAATTCAAGGAAAAAGTTCCATCAGCAACATAACAAACACACACTACAGACAGCAACTAACATGAAACATACATCTACGAGTCACACAGACTCAGTCCAGAATTGCATAAGGCAAAGAACCGCACATACCAATATCTTGTTCATAACAAGACACACCAAAGCACCACTCACCAGCTGTGCAAAGAGAGGGACATGGACATTTGCCTACCAGGTGTCAAGATAGGCAAGACAGGTTCATAAGTTCATAGGTATGTACTATGCTAAAGACCACAAGGGCCTTTATAAGCCTAGATGTGCAATTCAACCTAGTTGTGTCCCTGTGTATTATGAGTGTTTATTAGAAGGGGGTATGTTATGAAGTTTCTAGAGGTTATGAGGTTGGGTTATGTTAGTTTGGGCATTACTGTCTCCCTCTGTCTGTCCATACACAGCGGTGAATTTCTGATTTCCTATCCATTGTTAAGGTTATGCTCAAATAGGGCCAAGGATGGATTTTACTTCAGATGGAAGGGGAGACTTTCGCCAAAAATGGGGATCCTCTGAGACACATATAAGTCTCACCAGCATGTCTTATTTATGTCACAAGTAGAATTTAAATCCTTGGATTGAGTGGCTCTGATGCTGTTCATTTTGCAGATGTGCAAATGGTCCATCAGAGCTGGATATGATAATGCCTTGTTTGCTAGTCATAGATCATGTCTCAGTAACCTGTAGGCAGTATGCTGTAGGAAACAAGAGTATAGAGATTAGGCTTTACAGTGGTCTGTATAGGACAATGTGTTTATACCCTGGATTCTCCTGGACATGAACATTTGTGAGAGATCCAGCTGTTGCATATATTTGGTCAGGTACATGCTGAAGAAAGAATTGTACACAATGATGAGTGTGATATGGGCCAAATAAAGTGGTACTATGACTTCCTTGCACTTAGATGCCATGCCCTTACTTATAAGTTGGGTGATGTAGAATGATTTCTTACTATGCTGGCCACATGTTGGTCAAAGGCCAGATTACTATTTATATGTGTTCCTAAATCCCTGACTACTGGGTCAGTTCTTGCGGGTTGTCTTATCAACTGAGTAATTAGCCTGAGTGGTAGTTTTCTCAAAAGGTATTATAATGCATATTTTGGCATTGAGTTTTAATCTATGACTTCTTTAGCACCAGTCATTTGTCTGTGTTAGACCTTCATTTAAGATGTTTGTGTCATGGGAGAATCTATAACAGCCCCCAATTTGCAGTCATTTGTGAACCTGGTCAGCCAACGCTCCTTGGAATTAGTGTTTACCTCTGAGAATTAGATGCCAAACAGGAGCGTTCCCATTACAGAGCCCTGCGGTAACCCGTGACCTATCTCTTAGTGGAGGTGGTATCACTAATCCTGACTTCCTGGGTCCAGTTTGGGAGCCAGCTTGGCAATCCAGTAAGTTACACAGGGTTTTATGCCCAGTTCACTGAGTTTGTCAACTATACCCAAGTAAAGCACTGTATGGAATGACTTATCCAGGTCCAGGTAAGCAGTATATACAATTTTACCTTCATCTATTGTCTTGGTGACCCTCGCAGAGAAGTCCACCAGGTTTATTAGGCATGACCTTCCCTTGATAAAGCCAAACTGAGTTGGACCCAGTGTCTGAAGCTTGCCTATATTTTTGTTGATCATTTCCATTATAATTTCTTCCATGGCTTTGCATATTATACTAGTCAGACAGGTATGTAGTTTCCAGGGTTATTTGATGATCCACCCTTGTGAAGAGGGATAACCATTCAAGTTCTCCATTCTCATGGCACAAAGCCTGTTTTGAGGCTAAAGTTGAAAAGTGATTTAAGTGGTCCTGATAGGTCACTACAGAAGCACTCAAGTCCCTGCACCACAGGGACACACATGAATCAGTCATTGTACATGTGGATTCAAATGACGTGACATGTTCCTCATCAGACTATATGAAAAGAAACATGATCAAGCTCTTAGAATACATATCTGAGAAAGGTATAAACCTAGTTTTGAGCAGTATTTGATCATAAAGAAGAATGATGACACAACACAATCAAAAGACAGTTGATTTCAACAACTGGATTAGATTCTGTTGTCATTCTAAGGGGTAAAATATATATTAGCTTGGGAAAAGATAGCAGCTGATCCAAATTGCTCTGCCAAGAATGGCCTAGACCTCTCCCACCAAGGCTTCCATATATTGGTTAAAACCTTGCCCACACCCATTGTGACTTTTTAGGTGAAGTCAGTCTTCTAAAGCTTCCAACATAACTAAAGATAATTAGGACAACATTAAAGTATTATTGCTCCGTGCTAGGAGATTCAATAAAAATTCCACACCCTACAAAAAAACTTAACTTGAAAAGCTTACATATATAGACCAGTGAAAGTGGTTCATCAGTAGAGGGCTTCAATGCCTAACACTCCTACAGGCCCACTGCATTTAAAGCAGGCAGTAAAAGGTGCGGGTGTTTCTATATTCCTAAAAAAAAAAAGAAAGAAAAAAAAAACACACATCCAGACTCATTAGACAAGTTAATAACTTGGAAACCCTCCAAATCCAATGTATTACAAACAAAATTCTAACTACAGGTCCCATCTATGTTCCTCCCTTGGCCCATATCTCCCTCCTAAACATTACAGAGTCAAGCATCACTCTCTTTGGAGACTTCAACTAATCCCACTATCAACTGGGAGACTTACACATCCTCAAAAAGTACATCCAGAGATTTATGAATTTCATAAACATAAACTTCCTGGACCAGTTAGATCACACCCTAACCTGGGAAGATAAAGTCCTGGTCTTCATCCTTACCAATATACGACAGCTCTGATCACCACCTTTTGTAACCTACTCCCTGGTCAAATTGGACCATAAGTCAATCACATTCACCTTAAGATTGAAGCCAGAAAAATCTTCCAACACCTCAGTATTCAGAGCCTATGCAAAAACTAATCTACTAAAACTGAGTGATAACCTGACTAAATTCAAAAGCCCCTTTCACCTCAATAATTTCACTGCTTATACAGAATCCTTTACTGCTAGTTCTATGCAAATGTAAATAGTTGCATAGATACATCTGCCCTCCTCAGAAATAATTACAAAGCAAAAGTGAAAAATAAACCCCTATAGCAGAAGCCTGATATAAACGGGTTATAAAATAAAACACATTGAAGCAAAAATAAATAGAGCTCTCAAGAATTCAAAAGTGCACTTGCTAAATTAAAAAAGGGTCTCTGCACCCTCATCAAATTAACCAAAGCCAGACATGAGGTAAAATAGTCACCTAGGTGAAAGATAACTACTGCAAAGCCCAAAAGTTCAAAGAGTTAACAGAAAATTATATCACATACTCAGACCCAAAGAAGATACCCAATATACGGACGACAAATTCAGCTCTAACTTCACCCCCTCTCTTCTCCAATATTCTGAAATCAAATACTGACTTCAACCCCACCACCACCACCATCCTCTCAAATCTCTCAAGAACAGGTTCTCAAAATTATAATTCACAGAACCATATGCATTTAATTGAAAGCTTTGACACAAACCCAATAACTTTCAGATTATGTACCAATAAAACTAAGATAAAAATGCATGATAATAAAGTAGAAATTAAACAATGGCACTTTTCTGCCTAACTCCTTAAGGAATAGATAGTGGGAATTATTTGAAATGTATTAGTCAAGACAGAAATTACTTTAGAATGGATAGCTAGTGAGTGGGATACAATGAAAATGAAGTTTAAAAATATGGTAGAAATGAGAGACATATATGGTTAAAAAGTAATAAGAATTATTTAGAGGGGCAGACAAAGGTTTAAATATTGCAGAAAAAGAATTTATGTACCTACCATAATGTTCCATGTTAGTTGTCTTCATCTTGCCTTCTTCTTGCTGGTTGGGATCGGAGACAATCCTCGGCTCTGACTCGGCCATCTTCTATAGCTCGAGAGCTGTTTACTGGCTCGAGTCTACCCCTTATCCCATGATGCCTAGCACTAGCTACCCAGACCTCGTTTGTAATAGCTAACCCCAGACTCAACCAGAGAAAACAACCTGCCCAAAAACAGGTTAAGCATACCTATCATACTCTTTAAGTCAGTAGAGGAAACAACCAGAGAATACTCAGCCAATGAAACCAAAACTCCTCTCGATTCAATATGACAGGGGGATGGAGGGTGGGATGCAAGAAGAAGGGGAAATGAAGACAACTAACATGGAATGTTATGGTAGGTACATAACTTCTTTATGTTAAGTTGTCTAGCTCGCCTTCGTTCTTGCTGGTTGGGACAGCATCCCTAGCACCTACAATCCTGGGTGGCTCATTGGAACAGACTCTGCAGAATAGTGGAACCAATGTCAGCTCTGCTCTTGGAGACCATATCCAGTTTGTAATGAGAAATAAAAGTATGAGGATTTGCCCACGTGGCAGCTGCACAAATAGAATCCATGGGCAATCTAGATTGGAAGGCTACAGAAGTGTCCAAAGCCCTAGTAGAATGACGTTTCGGTTTGATAGGCAAGTCTTTGTTTCTCAATTGATAGATGAAGGTAATAACGTGAGACAACCACCTGGATAAGGTCACTTTGGAAACTGGGAGACCCTGTTTACCCAGAGCATAGGAAAGGAAAAGTTGGTCCGACTTCCTTGTATCCTTGGTCCTATGCAAGTAAAAACGCAATTGTCTATGAACATCCAATTGGTGTAATTTGTATTCTGCCTTGTTGATATGGTTAGGGAAAAACAGGAAGGTTTATAGATTGGTTCAAATTATTTTCTGAGCAGACTTTCAGAAAGAAAGATGGATTAGACCTCAGAGCAACCCTATCCTTATGAAAAACCAAGTATGGAGGACGAACACATAGCGCCTGAAGTTCAGAAATGCATCTGGCTGATGTAATAGCCACCAGAAAGAGTGTTTTCCAAGATAGGAATTTAATTGAGCAGGATGCTGCAGGTTCAAAGGGGGGCATAATTAAAGAGGTTAGTACCAAATTAAGGTCCCAAGGAGGAGGGGAATCTCTCACTGGAGGTCTAAGGAGAGAAGTCCCTCTTAGAAAGGCTTTACAGAACTTATGAGACATAACGTTTGAATTATACAACCCAACATGAAAGTTAGAAATGGCTGCAAATTGAACCCTGACTATAGCAGAAGCAGACCCAGAATGAAAGAGTTGTGCTATGAACTCCAAAATTTTGTGGACTAGGGCTGAAAAGGGATCTATGTTCCTAGCCTCTGCCCAACAAGAAAAACGTTTCCATTTACTAGCATAATTTTTTCTAGTCGTGGACTTGTGAGAGGACACAATAATCTCGCGCACGGCCGGGGAAATTATGGGAAGCCTGGCTAGGGTTGGAATTGGAGCAACCAAGCTGTGAGCTAGAGTGCTTGAAGGGATTGATGCAACCTGCCTGATTGATGAATCAGTAGGTCTGGAATGGGATCCAGAGTCCAGGGCTGCTCGAGAAGGTAATGATGCAGGAACGGAAACCATATCTATCAAGGTCAGTAGGGGGCAATGAGGATCATTTTGCAATCTAATGATATAGCTTTCTGTATGAGCTTCAGTATCCGGGGAAATGGAGGGAAGGCATAAAGGAGTCCCTGAGGCCAATCGTGGACTAGAGGGTCTCTGGGAGAGTGACCTGGAAGCGGAAGAATGGATAAGTAGTTGTTGCACTTGCTGTTGAAGGGGGTGGCAAAAAGATAGCAGCAAGGCTGTCCCCATTTGCGAAAGATCTGATCCGCAACTACCTGATTCAGAGACCAATCCTGAGGCATGAGAATAGCTCTGCTGAGCCTGTCCGTTATGACATTGGACCTCCCAGGGATGTGCGTTGCAATCAGAAATCGTTGGGAGGAAATCGCCTACTGCCAGAGTCTGAGTGCTTCTCAACATAGGGGATAGGGCCTGGTTCCACCCTGCTTGTTGATGTACCACACCACCGACATGTTGTCCGTTTGAATTGCAATGGTCCCAGAAGGGAGAGAGTCCTGAAGAGCTTGCAATACTAGGAGCACGGCACTCATTTCTAGGACGTTTATATACAGATGGTACTCGTGAGGTTGCCAAGTGCCTTGGACTGTCCTGCCCTGATAATGCCCCCCCCCTATCAGGGAAGCATCTGTGGTCACTGTGGCCACTGGAGGGGGCTGAATAAAGGGTCTGCCCTAAGACACTAGTGGGGAGACCATCCACCAGGAAAGGTGCCTTTTGCATGCTTCTGTAATCATGATCATGTGAGACATGGGCAGCTGCTGGAAAGACCATTGTGTGAACAGAAGCCACTGAAGGATTCTCATGTGAAAGCGGGCCAGAGGGATTAGAAGAATTGCCGCTGCCATGGAACCCAGAGTTTGAAGGACGAACCTGACTTGGATCCTTTTGCTCTGCATTAGAATTTGAACTTGCTGGCAAATTGCAGACACCTTCTCTGGCGGCAGCCTTGCGGACATGTTCCTTGTGTCTAAGTGTGCTCCTATATAGGTAATAGATTGACAGGGCAACAAGGCAGATTTTTTGAAGTTTATTGTGATGCCTAGCTGGGAGCAGATTGCGATTGTGTAGTCCCTGGCTTGGAGAAGTTGATGCCTGGTAGTAGCAGTGAGGAGCCAATCGTCTAGATATAGAAACACCTGGAATCCTTGACATCTCAGGTGAGCCGTGACCACTGCCATACGTTTGGTGAACACCCTGGGGACTGTGGTGAGACCAAAGGACAGAGCTCTGAACTGGTAATGACTGGCCTCCCAGCTGGAAGTGAAAGAATCTCCTGGAGTGCCTGTTTATTTTGATGTGGTAGTACGCATCCTGAAGATCTATGGAGCACATCCAATTGTCCTGACCCAGAAAGGGTGGAATTGACTGTAGCGTGACCATCCGAAACTTTGTTCTTTGAACAGACTTGTTTAGTCTTCTGAGATCCAGAATCGGTCTCTAGTCCCTTGTCTTTTCTGGTACCAAAAAGAACCTTAAGTAAATTCCGGATCCATGTTGGTCTGCTGGGACTTCCTGGATGACTCTTTTCTCTAGCAGTTTTGAAACTTCTATAAGTGCTTGGTCTCTCAGATTGGGTGGAACATCTGGAAGGGATTTGCTCGAAGGTAGGGGGGGGGGTTGAGAGAAGGGACTTTTGTAACCTCCAGATATAACTGACTGTACCCATCTGTCTTGTGTTAATTTTAGCCAGGCTTTTGGGTGCAGTGAAAGTCTTCCCCCGACTGCCTCCAGAGACGGACAGCCAGGCAACCCTTCAGGGATGCTGAAAGGACATCTCAGAGAAGGATTCTCTGTTGCCCTGGTTCTGCAGACCCCCTCTACCATGAGGGCAGCATCTATTGTTGTTATTTCCTCCTCTGCCCCTGAAAGAAAAATCACTACGTGTGTCAGATGAGGCTCCCTGGGATTTTCGGAACCACATTTTGCCACTCTTCTGACCCTTGGGGTATGGTCTGGAAGGAGTGGAAAAATGGACTCCCATGGCAGAGAGAATCTTGCTTTCTTGCTCACACCTAGTCAAAGTGTCTTTCACCTGTGGTCCAAAAAGAAAGGAACCATCAAAGAGGGTGTTGGTGAATGACGCTTTAAAAGGTTCCGCAAAGTTACACAGCTGCATCCATGCATGCCTCCTACAGGCCACGCCCATGCCTGTGGCTCTACTTGCACCATCAGCTGCATAAGAGATGATCCTCATGGAGGAGTTGACTACAGAGTTAAGGGTCGCCAGCTGGAAAGCCACTTTAGCTTGAGCCCCCTCAGCTGATGGATCTTGAAGGGTATCTCCGAGCTCTTTAAGGAGATCAGATCCCTCTGAAGCCAGGTAAAATGACATAAGTAGTTCAGTGACTTCATAGAAAAGGTCACTGAAGCAAACATTCACTTCCCATATCTGTCCATGGTCCTAGACTCCTTGTTAGAAGGATGGACAGATGAAGAAGTTTCTGCTAACTCCTTTTTCGTGGCTGCTGCTACCACCATGGCATCAACAGGAACACCTTTTGAAAGGAACTGCTTATCCTGGGGTGCTGTAATGAATTTACCAGGTCTCCTCGGAGTTGGTTCCACTGTATCCGGAGCTGACCAAGCCTTTCGAGCCACCACTGACATAAGTGGATCGAAAGGCGGAGAAACCCAGGAGGTGGAAGGTCGGGAACCGAACGCATCCAGGAATACAGACTCATCCTCGGTAGCAGCTAGGGGATTCCAGTTCCCCCTCTGCTTAAGCATTTTGAGGATGTTCGAAAAGGAAACACCTTCAGAGGGGGTTCTCAGGGACCCTTCCGAGTCATCTAAGTCTGTATCAGAAGTGACAGACTCAGGGGAATCAATGTGCTTCCTCTTGTACTTCTTCTTATGAGGGGGTTCCTCTGAATGGTCAGGGGAGGCCTCGGAAGAAGAGGAAACACCCAATGGGGTGCTCTGGAGTGCGCTTCCCCACGCTTGGGGTCTGGAGGAGGAGCAGAGGTTGGCACAGGCACTACAGAGGACGGAGCCGATGGGGCCGATAGTGGAGCTTACTCAGTGGCCAGCACACTCCTCATGACATTGAAGGCATCCCTGGCATGATGCAGAGAAGGCTCTGGTTCCAAGGAAATTGGAATCCTTCTCCGCGCCGAGGGAGATGGCTCCAAGGCCAATGTAGGAGCCAAGCTCAACTGTGCCGAAGCTCCGAGAGGGAGAACGGGGTTGGACAAGGGTCCAATGCCACTCGCCCAATCGGAGCCAATGAGGTAGCCCCGGAACTCAGATCCCTCGACGGACGGCACCACCAAGGGAATTGGAGCCGACGACGGAACCGAAGGAGAAAGAATTATCGGAGCCGACGGTTCCACTACACGAACCCCAATGAACTCCGGCTCCGAGCTCAATGGAGTTGGAGGAGGAACATCGATAGAAGTGGACAGAGCCAACACCTGTTGAGGAGGGCTGGACAACATCTTGGCAAATGCCTGCGACTTAAGCAACCTACTGACCACTCTCTCCACATCGTGATCCGAGAGCCTAGAGGATCGAGAGGAGTGAGATGACCTGTGACTGTGCTCACTTTAAAGCAGGGGAGACCGAGGAGCCAAATTAATTGATTCTAGAGAGGGTGACCTCAGCCTCTTGTGGCTCCACAATGGCTCCAAAGTTTCAGATGGAGCCGACGGGGAGACAGTCTTATCGGTTCCAGCTGGAACCGAAGTAGCAGGTATAGTCTGAACCAAAGACGGCTCCACACTTGCAGCTGATGATTTAGACGATTTTGAGGAGTTCACAGGCTGAGTCTTTACCGGTGAATCCTGGGGCTTTAAAAGGCCCCTAAGAATAAGCTTATTCTTATGCTCCTGCAGAACTCTTGGACTAAATGTATGGCAGACAGAACAAGAGTCCTGCAGGTGCACAGCGCCTAAGCAATAGATGCAAGAAGTGTGCCCATCTGTCAGAGACATTTTCTGACAACATGAGTCACGCTTCTTGAACCCAGACACCTTGGATTCTTTAGACATCCTGTAACCAAAAAGACAACACTGGCTAATAAGCAATATACAGTCTACAGAAAAACACACAGACAGTACAATATAATACAGACTAAAAATTTTTTTTTTTTTTTTGTTTTTTTAGGAAGCCTCTAACTCAATGGCTACCCTAACCAGAAAGTATAAGGAAAGCCTCTAACCTAAACAGCTAACCTAGACAAGAAAGGATAAGGAGGAGGAGGAGTAGAACTGTCTAATTAGAACGAGTTCTAAGAGGGGAGGGAGGACTACAAAAAGTACACTACCGCAACAAATATAAAACCTACAAATTAGAATACCCTACCAAGAAAAAAGACTATTTCACAGAAAAAAGTTCTATAATAAAGTGAATACAAGCCTGAGCCAGAAAAACGACACCTCGCAGCTGAAGTGGCAAACGAGATCTGGGTAGGTAGCACTAGGCATCATGGGATAAGGGGTAGCCTCGAGCCAGTAAACAGCTCTCGAGTTATAGAAGATGGCCGAGTCAGAGCCAAGGATCAGCTCTGATCCCAACCAGCAAGAATGAAGGCGAGATAGACAACTTAACATTAAGGAGAATTTCACAGAAAAAGAGGTGCAACTGAAGTTGGCTAAAGAGAAAATAAGAGAGCATTTGGATAATATGCAAGAGTTTAGAAAGACTGCTGTTAAGCAATGATTTTTGATAGCACATCTAGAGCACAATAACTTTTAGCAAAATGACTTAGGCAACAGACAGTAGAAAGGGTTGTCACCATGTAGGGAGTCTATGACAAGAATAAAATAAATCCTATAGAGGTACTGTACTACAGATATTTTAGAAATTTTATGAAACTTTGCATAAAACAGAGGGATGTGGAAATCAAAAAAGAATACAAATAGAAATATTTATGGAAAACTTAACTATGCCACGTTAGAGGAAGATGAGGCTCAACAACTGATAGTTAAGATAGGAGGAGATGAGATAAAAACAGTGATACATAATTAGTCTGCAAAAAAATCTCCCGGACCAGACTGTATTTTGAAGTTAGGAGAGGAGAAAGTATAAAGATCTGGAAGACTTTCTTTAATAGCATTTTAAAAGGAGGAGAAGCACCAGCATGTTGTAGAAAAAGGTAGTGGTTGGAGGTGACATTACCCAGTGGGGCTAAAGATCCATCAGACCCAGCTTCATATAGACCCATTTTAATTTTAAAATCACGATTATAAAGTGTTTATGTCTATAATAACTACAAGAATGGAATAAGGTTTCCTGACACCTGTTGTGCTTTTCTACTGCATTGCATTTAAACAGCATTGTCCAGATCTGTTGACTCTCTGCTGACATCTGCAACACACATACACCCCATCAATGACAGATAAATGGTGTGTTCCTGCTGCCATATTCATCTACTACTTAATGTTTGTATGACTTTGAATGGCACATGTTAATGTTGTTAGGGAATGTAGTACTCTATTTTATCTTGCAATGCCTCCTATATCACATTTATATCCTTGTTAAAAATGTTCTGATGGTGAACGCTGGCATATAAACACTTCTTTTTGTAGTGAGGCAACACCTAAGCTGCATATATCAGTTGTTCTATGACAAAGGTTTCCTAATTTAAAATTGCTGAGGTGAGTATAATTTGTATTACTGCTTTGCTTCATAGCCTTTTGTCTCAGACATCTGTGTAGTTTACTCACATTTGGCTTTGAATAGCTCATATTAATAATCACTCCTTGGAAATATATGTAAAGTAAGATGTGCTACTTTCCCTCACAAGTTGTGTCACATTTATTTTGCTGGATGAGTTTAAAGCAACTTATTTTCCATGCGGTTAACCATGTATTATTTCAGACTTTTTTGTAAATTGTCATGACCATATCTTCCAAGGGCCATCCAAACTGGGGTCTTTTTTTAATTTACTTAAGGAACATTGCCCTTACCAAACCTGGCAAGCACATGTTAGCAGCTTTACCAGTAATTACAGACCACCTCCAAAGAAGCTCTAACAGTGAAACAAGTCAGCTTGCAATGTAATGTACTGCTTCATTTACTTTTAGTTCTGTATTTGCAAATATCTGCTGGTATTACAGTCTTGTGATATTCACTGCAGTTCATGTTTTACGGCAATTGTGTGCTCAATAAGTGTTTGCACATTCCCTTTGCATTAGTTAGCCTGCTTCACTCTTTGTAATAATTGCTATGAACAAACATAAGATATCCTACTAATCACTGAAATTCTATCATTATTCGAACATTATTTTTTGACATTTTAGTGTGTCATAACCTTCAACCTGGGCCATTAATAAGCTGTGTATGACAAGACTAGAGAATATATGCATGTGGTGCAGCTTCAAAAAACAACCACTTAATGCCATTTATTTCAGACTTGCATTCTTCATTATTACTTCAAGTAGCTCTACACCGTAGCCTGGTAACCCACGTTTTTTGCTGGAACCTTTCTCAACAGGACTCAGATGAAAATCTTTCCTTCTCAATCGGTCTCACAGTCAAAATAATTAACAAATAATGAATGCACAATTCCTGTTGAATGCAAGCATCCTCAATTTCTGAAGAGCAATAAGGCCAAAATATCAGCTGCAGACCTGCACTGCACAACTCAGTCCATCACTGAGTACGAAGATCTTTCTCAAAAGCTTCGACTTACTCTTCTGTTAGGCAAATTAACCACCTTCCTTATAAGCTTATTATTTAAACAGGTTTACAGTGAGAGTAGCATACAGAATGTGGTGCCTATGGTGAGCAGTAAACAAGAGAAGCTTGCATACCGGTAATGTTAGTTATGTAATGGGACAAAGACATGCAGCATTATAAATAGGCAAATGAATCAAAAGCATAGAAAGGGGAGGGCAGAAAGGGACAATCGCTCGAGGAGCTGTCTTGTCAAGGGTACAATTTGCACTAAAATAAATAAAATTAGTTTTCAGAAACATCTTTTTTTTCCCTTTAAGGAAAGCAGGAGAAATAGCAAAAAAAAATCTTACATGGATATCAGAGACACTCCAGCGCACCTTCCGCCCCCTTTTCACATCATCTTGTTTAGGCACTGCACCAAAGACTTCTAACTGGCTGCTCAGGGGAAGGGGGCAGTATAGAGAAGGCAGTTGCAGGGCTTTATCCTTGGCACCCAATGTGAGTAATTTATTTGTTTTTGCATGTTACTTGGTTAATCACTTGCTGTGGTAGTGCTACCTAGTAGTTGCTAGTAGATAATTTAATGTAAAACAGGAAAGCTTTGAAAAAGGCTTTATTCTTTTTTTATTAATTTAGAGGCACAGTCAGTGAAATTTAAAGACAACTTGGGTCATCACTCACCTGAACTTCGGATATGAACAGTCGAAACTTGAATGAATCTGATTTTTATGTATGTCGAGCCTGCATACCTCTCAACCTCTTAGAGCAAAAAATCTGGACAAAGCCTAAAATGATACAGGGACAAATAGGGACAAATTTTAAATATTGCTCTTAAAAACTTAGAAAGTTGATAGAATAATAGGTTTTGCATTAGCATAACTTTTATGAAGGATGTGGAGTCTTAAACTCAAATATTTGTCTTTATTTCATGACTCCAATCCTCAGCTATTTGTCAGGAAGAGACAGATATTAGGGGGAACACACCGAAAATATGAGGCAGAAATCTGGACATTCTGTGAAAATCTGTACAGTCGAGAGTTATGGCCTGCCTGGAACAACTTTGCACAGGGCAGAAAAAACTGAAGGAAGCAGTGTGAGTGTGAGTGTGTGTGTGTGTGTGTGTGTGTGTGTGTGTGTGTGTGTGTGTGTGTGTGTGTGTGTGTGTGTGTGTGTGTGTGTGTGTGTGTGTGTGTGTGTGTGTGTGTGTGTGTGTGTGTGTGTGTGTGTCTGTCACGATGCTGAATAAATTAATGATTACATTACATACTGTGACCTCTCTTCTACATACTCGTCATCTGCCTAATGGGGAATGGGAGTGCTAGGAAGAACTGCAACAATTTAAAGGCCAAAAAATAGGAACGGATTTTAAATATTGCTCTTAAAAACTCAGAAGAAAGATAAAGTTACTAGAGTACGACAGGTCAGGTTAGTGTGTAATGTTAGCATACATTTTCTGAAGGAGGAAATCTGACCCTTAAATGTCTGTCAGTGACTTTAATCGATGGTGGACATTCATTTTTTAAACATTGCTCTTACAAACTTATACAGGTTTTACCTGAGCATGCATTTTATGAAGAATAGGAAGTCAAGTTCAGTCATTACTTAGTAACTTTAATCAATACTGATGGGATAAAGAACAAAAAATAAGACATATTTTAAATTTTGCTCTAATAAATTAGAAATCTGTTTGAATAGCAGGTTTTGTTTTACTAGCATGCATTTTCTGAAGGATAGGAAGTGTCTGTTAATGATTTCAGTCTCCAGTGCTTTGCCAGAAAACCACAAATTTTAAGAGAAACAGACGAAAAATTAGAGGTAAAAATCTAGACATTCTGTGAAAATCTCAACAGTGGAGAGGTATGGTGCACTGGAGACTAGACTGTAGAATGCTTCAAAGTAAAGTGTAATACAATTCAAATGCATAAATGTAGTTTGGCTTAATGGCTTTTTTACACAATTACTTTATGGAGAAACAGGTGGTGAAGAATTGCACTTAGTAATTACAATGATCAGAGAAAAAATATGAATTATAATATTGACTTCTTTACTTCAGAAAAAGGTACTTTTCCGTTAAACCCCTACCACGCTTCTCGCCTTATTCCATCCTGCTTGTGTAAATACAGCTGGTGCCTACAATTTACTTCCTTCCTCCATGATATAGGACACCTAAAAACAAGCTTCAGACAGGGTTATGAAAAAAAAAGGTTGACTCTATGCAGACATCATCTGGTCGCAGACATCGAAAGGGCAACATGGAAGTCTTGCACAGTAGACGCAAAGAACCAAACAAGTACAAATATCGACATATAAAATGAATACACCATTTCCCTTAACCTCTCTCTTGCTTTTATCCTTTTACCTGAAAAGATAACATAGCTCCTATAAGTGCCCAGAGCATGCTAAGCAACTTTGCAATCTTACATGCTTGACAGTTTTTAAAGCAAAGATTTTTACAGCAGACGATAACCTTTTGGCACACTGCAAAGGAAAATATACTTCACCTGCAGTTTTTAAAATTCCATGAAATGCCCTAAGTAATCCCTATGAACACCTCTCTCCTGCATGTGCAAATACACGCACAATTTGTCAGCTATTACAATCAAATATACTCTTAATTCCATCAATCCTCAGTGGCTGTTGTACGTATAATCCATTATTACTAGAATAAATTAATTGCTATCCTTCCTCACAGGTCTCCTAAGTTATCTATTTACAATGTTGAACTGTGTCTTATTCTATAAGCAGAGTGTTTAGAAAACACTCATTTACACTCTCAAACATAAATCTTGTAAATACCGGCAAAACACAGCACCGCGAATTGGTAGTGGTTTAACAGAAAAGTACCCAGAAAAATGTATATTAATTCACATTCTCTTTTTTTTCTCAGTGACACGTTAATACAGCACTAATATTGTAAGTATTCCTGAATGGTCCGTGTCTGACAGTTATTTCTCAGTTTGTTTACTTATAAGTAAATCCATACCAGAATCTCGGTATCAGTTGTGTGGTGGACAGGACTGGTGGTGCAATGGTGTATCAAATTAAAATGTGATGAATAAAAGCAGTTTAACTTTGCGCACAACTACATAACCTTTTCAAACAGGTGGTGAACTGCACTTAATAAATAATGAAAATAATTAGAATTAAAATAGACCTTTTTACTTCAGAAAAAAAGTGTACATTAAATGTATATTAATTCACATTCTCTTATTCCGTCAATTACTCAAGTTAACAGTACTGCTATTTTAAGTGTCCCTGTCTGATAATTATTTCTGGATTTTTTCCCTGATTCTGATGAGAAGTGGTAATTGTTTTGTAAGCATACCTCTCAACTGTCCAGATTTTTTGCCTTGTATTTTTGATTTGTCTCGCATAAAATGCATGGATTTCTGAGGATTGATGACTAAATAATGATATACATTTGAGTTTCAGACTTCATATCCTATCAAGATATTCATATCAAGAAAAGGCACAAATGTAAATCTTTATGGAAGAATGAACTATGCCAATATTAGAGGTAGATGAAGCTCAGTTACTAACAGCTAGAATAGGAGGAAATGAGATAAAACTGGTAATGTATAAGCAATCCACAGGAAAGTCCCTTGGAATATATGGTATTTCTGTGGAAGTTAGGAAGCTAGGAGGGAAAAAACTGATAAAGATCTGGAAGGTTTTGTTTAACAGTATTTTAAGAGAAGTAGAAGTACCAACATCCTGGAAGAAAGCAGTGGTGGCTGTAATACCTAAAGAGGGTAAAGACCCATCAGATCAAACATCATACGGGTCAATTTCAATACTAAACCATGATTATAAATTGTTTATGTCTATAATTGCTAAATGAATGGTAAAAGTGATGTCAAACTTGATAGAAATGGATCAGTGTGAAGGGGCTGGAAACATTTGACAACATTAACAGAACACTGATGATTCAGAAGGAAGCAGAATGTAAGAAAATACCACTGTTGTTGCTGGGTCTTGATGCATAGAAAGCATTTGACAGAGTAAAGTGGGACTTTATGAGTAGGGCAATGGAAGTTCCATGATAAAATTATAAGGCTGATTAGAAGGAAAATTGAAGGATTGGGGGCAAAATTAAAGTGGGTGGGTTCCTCTCTGATAATTTCTGCTTGAGCGGAGAAACCAGGCAGGGGTGTCCCATTTCTCCTTTGTTATTTGCATTATATTTAAAACCATTGGCAAAGAAAACAAGGGACTCACAAATTCAAGGATATAATTGGTATGGTAGTCATAAAAATACCGGCTCTATTTGCAGATGATATTATTTTATACCTGATAAAACCAGAAAAGGACATTCAGTGTTGTTGAACATTTAGAAACAGTTTCATATCTTTTTGGGATACAAAATTAATTAAGCTAAGACAAAGGCAATAGCTCTAAATTATTTACCCACACACAAAGTGGTTCAGTAATATCCATACTTACAGGAACATGATAAAATGGAGTACTTCGGAGTAGGAATCAAAAATTATTCACAGTATGGCAGCTAAGGATATGTGGGAAGAGACTAAAAAGATAATAGAAAAACTGAGAAATTGGAAGCTCTGTTATATAGATATGGATAGTAAGATACAAGCAGTTAGTTTAGTCCCTTTAGTCTTATACATAGATCAGGCATATTTGTATCAATCAGAGGAGAAGTTGTGAATAGCGATTAATAAAGATATGAAGGATTTTATCTGGGAGAGGAAGATGGCAAGAGTCAAGTGTGATAAACTGATTCTTCCAATAGAACAAGGTGGATTGGGATTACCTGATTTGAAGGGATGTTTCAGAGCTACACAGTTAAGACTCCTATCTATAGCACAAGCAGAAACATATAATTCAAAGTGGAAAGGGTTGATGATGAAACGGGAAAGTTCAAGAAACAAGAAGAGATTGAGATTTTGGATGCAGATCTTTAAGGAGAATAGCAATAATAATACAGATATTATATTCATAAAGTAGCAGAATATATTCTAAGAACTAAGCCAACATGAGAATGGAGAATGAGATTCTGTCGATAGGGATGACTGTGATTAGGGATACAGACAATAGATAAGAGGGGCCTGGAATGTACTTGAGAAAGCTGTCAAAGGAACCAAGGTGTTTGGGGCAAATAACTAGAGCGAGAGAAAGGTAACAGAATGGGAATATGCCAAGAATTTATTTGGACTGCAGGTTAGAGATTGCCTTCTCTATCAAAAACTGATATCAGATTATAGGCAAAGAGAAAGAAATAGGAGAGGTCCTAAATGAAAGGCCAGCACTGGTAGAGTTTTTAGTAGAATCAAGAACAGATGGTGCTGTTAAAAATGTAATAATTAGTAGAACATATAAAATATTGCATGATAACTATAAGAATCAATCAGAGGAAGTTAGAAAGGACTGGGAAGAGAGATAAGATAAGCAATTCACAAAGAAACAAGGGTGGATATATCTTTGTCTCCCAGCTATGCAGCAAAATCTATAAGATTTAGAATTCTGTCTTGAAAATGTTTACGTAGGTATTTTTATACCCCAAGTAGACTCCAGAGAATTTTTCCTCAGGCAGAAAGCAAATTTTGGAGGTCTGATGGGGAAGAAAGAGATAACTGGGAACATTTTCTGGGAGTGCAATGAGTTGGCAGACTTTAAAGATTCCCTGCAGACTACTCTATCAGAGATACTGGGTGAGAAAATTGGTGTATCTAGGGAAATTATTTTTCTGAGCTATGATACAGAACTGCAATTGCCTAGACATAGTAAGGCTTTGCTGAGTCAAATTATGGTGGCTGCCAAAATAGCAATTACTAGAAAATGGAAATCAAAGTGCAAATCAACTGTACTAGAAGTAGTGAATATAGTAAAAGAGATAAAAATAACTGGAAACAGGATCTTTAGAAATGGGTAGGAGCAAATTGCATTGAAAAGAAATGTGAATTGTGGGAACAATACATACAAGGAAAGAATAAGGTATAAAGGAAGCAGGGTTTAAATGAGCTACATAGTGTTTGACTGACAATGATGGGGTAAATTATAAGTGATGTATAATGCTTGCAGCTAAGATTATGTCAATATGGTTTGTTTTCTTTTATATACTGCAAATGTATGATTGTCAATGTCATAAGTGATAATTCAATAAAGATGTTTCTTGTTTAAATATATATATATATATATATATATATAGAGAGAGAGAGAGAGCGAGAGAGAAAATGGATAGATAGATACGTATTAGGGCACAATTACCAAAGATAAACTTTTTGTTTTAGTGAAATCATGCAGTCACATAATATGAGAAACCCATTTAGGAATAGCTTCTGTCCATAAGTATTTCAGTGGAGAGTCCTTGGGTAAATTTCCTATTTCCTATCCATTGTTCCAAGTTATGCTCGAATTTGGTCAGGGATACAATTTGTTTTATTTGGATGTGGACTCTGTTCCAGAACAGTGATATCCTCTGCAAGACATACCTGTCTCTCCAAGCCATTCTGTTCATGTTGCAGAAAGGTTTAGGTCCTTATATCAAGTATTTATGATACCATTAGACTTGTAGATGTGAATTATGTCCATTAATAATGGTTCATAGGATGCCTTATACGCTAGACACAGGTCAGCTGTTAGTAATCTGCAAGAGACAGAATATAGCAGTAGGGTTTTGATGTGCTTCATGTAGGGCATAATTGTTTACGCCTTGCATCCTTTTTTGTAAGGTGGATGTTGCAAATGTTGCATGCTGGCACAGATACATGCCAAAACTGGCATTATACTAAAGGATTGGAATAATGAGAATTTATTAAAGGGGGACAATGGCATCCATGGATCTACAAGCAGTCACCTTATTGGGTCAACTGTTATGGGTGTGTTGTCAGTGTGATAGTTCCCTGGAGGAGCTGACCTTTGAAAGGAGATGATAATGCATTTTTTGTCATTAACTGCAACCCAGTAAGTCTGGTACCAGCTATCTGGGGAAACCTTCCTCTAGGATGGCTAAGTCTTTTAGGGATTTAAAAACTGCTCCTAGCTTGCAGTCATCTGCAGATTTTGTTAGCCTGAGCCCTTTGGTATTGGCTTTTACTCCTGAGAAGTAAATGCCAAGCATAAGAGGTCTCAGCACCTACCCCTGGGAGACTACACTGGTGACTGGACTTTTTTTAGGAGGTAGCTTCCCTTATTTTTTAAACAACTTTATTAAATTATCACTTTAGACACAAGAAAACATACATTAGCAGAAAAGAAAACAAACCATTTTAACATTTGTTTCCATTTGCATATATTATACATCAAATATATTTCTTCCTTCTTAGTGAAACAGCTCATATATCATCGTCCAGCATTACATTCATGAATTCCTGCCTTCCCTTAAACCTCCCTTCTCCTCCTAAACATTATTCTGCATTGTTGTTCCCACAATTTCTATTTATTGCTATGTAATTTACTCCTTCTCATTTCTAAAGATCCCTGTTCCAGTTCTTTTATCTCTTTTATAACATTCAGTACTTCAAATATATTTGGCTTAGACTTTGATTTCCATTTTCTAGTAATTGTTTTTTCTGGCAGCCTCCAGAATTATGCTTACAAGAAATGAAAATGTTTTCAGTCCCTTACTTACTATATCAAGGCAATTCAGATCCTGTATCTCAGCTCAAAAGAATCATTTCCTTAGTTACATCCATTTGCTTACCCAATATTTCTGACAGAGTACTCTTAATTGGTTAATAGGTTAATAGGTAGGTACTAGACTATCAGCCCAAGGGCCTACGTAAGCCTAGCTAGCAAGGTACCATAGCTTACGCCACCCAAGAAAGTTATTTGCCTGTGCCACTGTCCAGCAGAGACACAGAAGTGATCCCCGGGGTGTATTTCCTATTTCCCGTCCACTCATCAAGATTTTTCTTGAAGGGTGCTAATGAAGAACTTTGCTTGACATAGATGGGTAGCTTGTTCCAGAGTATAGCAAGTCTCTGGGACAGGAATCTATCCCTCCAGCATGTCCTGTTTATTGTGATGACAAGGTTTAGGTCCCTAGAGCATGTAGTTTGGAGGGAAAGGGATTTCTTTAGGTGCAGCATGTCCAACAGCTCTGGGTTTGATATAGCTTTATATGTTAGGCAGAGATCACCTCGGAGTAGGCGATATGCTACGGAGTAAAGCTGGAGTTTTTTGAGGCGGTCAGTGTAAGGCATTTGTTTAAGGCCAGTAATCCTCTTTGTGAGGTACTTCTGTGGCCTTTCCAACTGCTGCAGATGTCTTGTGAAGTACATTCCAAAAGGGGCGTTGTACTCTATAATGGGTCTAATGAGTGACGAGTAGAGGGGAACAATGACCTCTTTTTTTCTGGATGAGAACCCTTTTATGATGAGGTGTGCCACGTAGAAGGACTTCCTGACTACTGTGGTGATGTGACTATCAAAGGAGAGACTACTGTCCACCTGGGTCCCAAGGTCTCTTATCACGTATTAATTGTTAAGTAGATTGCTGCCTATGTGGTAGTTCATGGGTACAGAGTTTTTACCAAAGGGGATGACACTGCACTTTTTGGCATTGAGCTTGAGGCCATGCCTCTGACACCAGGCATCTGTCTCAGTGAGGCCCTACTGTAGGATGTCCACATCATTTGGGGACTTGATTATGGCTCCTAGTTCGCAGTCATCTGCGAAGTTCATCAGCCAGAGGCCTTCTGTGTTAGCCTGTACTTCAGAGAAGTAGATACCAAACAGGAGAGGTCCCAAGATGGAACGTTGTGGCACTCCACTTGTCACTGCCTTGAGGTCAGATTTGGAGTCTGCAACTTTTACAGTGTGGGTTCTGTCAGTGAGCTAGTTGGCAACCCATCTTGTGATGTAGAGATTTATACCTAGTTTAGTGAGTTTAGCTATAATTCCAGAATCGGGGATGGTGTTGAAAGCTTTGGCGAGGTCAAGATAGGCTGTGTGAACCACCTAACCCTCATCCACGGCTTTGGTGACTGCCTCAAAGTTCAGTTTTTTTTTTTAATTTACCAATTCATTATGCTGCAAAACCATATATTCTTCCCCATTACACCTCTAACATTTGCCCTCTACTGCAGAAAAAAATAATTAATGTCTGCTTGGGGTATAGAAATGCCTATGCAAAAACTTCCAAAGAAAGATCCTAGACCTTCTGGACTTTTTTACATACTTGGATCCATATATATGTCCTCCCATTGTTTTCTTGTAAATTGCTTTTCCAGTCTGTCTTTCTTGCTTCTTGCAACAGGAAATGATGTCACAGTGCTATTGCTATACAGATGGCTTTTCTTTTTAATGTGACTGTCTGATGAAGTGATCTACTGTATTGTGAAAGCGCTTACTCATTTTTATTTTTACTTTTAAGTTGAATAAACTTAATAACCTACAGCCTTGGTGGCCTGGCACTTTGTTTATTTGGATACTCTTTTTTTGTTTAAGTGCCGTTGCTTTATCTTGGTGTTTTTTTTTTAGTTTACTGTTTGATTAAGAACACAGGGACATGGCTGAGGGTACTGGTATTGAGCTGGATTATAATCCATGCTCCTGAAATATTGTCAGTGGTGCAGATGAAGTAAGTGATCATTTTCATGGGATTTTATATGTGGGAATTAATCCGTTAATTGCACCAGTAACTGAAATGGCAGAAGTGGCTGATGATGATTCCGTTGAGAAGCAAACCTTGTTTTTTGCAGTTTAAGAATCTTGAGAATAAGTTTTATAGACTGAATTGTCTCCAATGGCAACACCTCCATTTGGAGGCACAGCTGCATCATGTAGTTTCTCAGAGGAGGTTAACGTTGTTGAAAATGCCGGCATTTGGCAACATCTACCTGGAATAACTGAGAGATTGGCAAAAGTTGAATCTAAAACTGAGTTTTGATTACATGAGGTTACTGATTGACATCTTCCTACCCATGGAAGAAGCACTGCTCAGGGACGTTAAAGAGTTAGAAAATAATTTATACGAGCAGTTCTCCGCAGAGACAGTCCGTGATAGTCTTGATACATTACATGACAATATCTCTGCCTTTGAGAAGAGGCTGAAAGCAACGAAGTGGAAGAAGCTCCAATGTGATGTGACTGATTTTAAGAAGGAAGCGGTTTTTGCCTGGTCCAAGCAAATTAGGAAGCCTGAAACAATGGTCACTGGAGGGACAGATAACAGTGAACATGCTGTCCTGAATGGAGAACAGGTGAGTGTGAATAGGAGAGTTGATGTACCTGAATCTACACTGAATGTACAGGTAGAACATACCTTACTAAATGGAGAGGGAGCACCAAGGACCATGGCTAATGTTACGACTTCAGTTTCACTCCCCTTTCCATTACCAGAGCTCCTTCCTATATCAATGGACCATCGCAAGAGCAGGTCCAGGAGCAGGGTGAGAAGTGGGTGTGTTCAGCAGCCCTATATATCGGGGGACAGAGGGTCGAGGATGTGAACCAGGAACAGGCTGTGAATGACCTTGTAGTAAATCTATCATCACATATTTTGATGGCTGCACAGAGGGATTTATTGAATAAGGGACTGTCATTTGTATCAGCTAAACAAGCAACCACACTGGACGAGTTATTGGATTTAAGGATGTTTGCAAGAAATTTTACCTTGGCTGCAATGTTTCTGTAGCAATAACAACAGCTAAATGTGTTTAAGAAACTTAGCACATTCATACTGAATTTACATCCTAATGTTGAAACATTTCTGAATGTATATGAACAAGAGGTAAGGCAAACTTTCATAAATAAACTTAGTTCTCACATTTTTCATTTGAGCATGGAGGAAAGTAATGCCCTAGAAGAGTTGAAGGACTTAACTGCTATAGAAATATGGCCTCCTGATAAAGGGGGAGGTATGGTCTTACTTGACAGAGATGCCTATGTTAATGGAATGTACACTTTACTACAGGATGACACTCCTTATCTGATGATCACTAGACAACAGGTTACAGGAATTACTGAGAAAGTAGCCTTTTTGATCTTCTCATGACAGGTATGAAATCAGAGGAACTTTATAAGTACTTTAATGTTGAGCATCCAGTTATACCCATAATTTATGGGCTACCAAAAGTACATAAGGTTCCTGTTCGACCAGCAATGCGCCCCATTGTATCTAGTAAAGGCGAGGCGACAGAACCCCTTTCTATATTTACAGACAAGATACTCAGTGCAGTTTTGAGTGGTGTAAAAACAGTTTTAAGAGATACAAAATCATTACTGCAGAGGTTAGTTACACCATCGAGTATATGGGTTTACTGAAGTTCCTGATTTTTATGTTTGACAAATGGATGTGGCGTCTTTATTTACAGTTATCCCCAATGCTTGGCGGGGGGGGGGGGGGTAGAGAATGTGAGAACTTTCTTGACTGGGAAAGATAGATTTTCTCGTGACAAGTTTGAACTTATCTGTACTCTTTTGGAAATTGTTTTAGAAAATAATGTGCTCTTTTTTTATGAGAGTTTTTTATGCAGAAGGTTGGCATGGCAATAGGCAAAGCATGTGCTAACAGCTACGTCAACCTAGCATTGGCACAGTGGGAAGTAAGTACAGTATTAACTGGTAACATGTTCCATCGTCATATTTTGTACTACAAAATATGTGTGGATGATATCCTTTTATTATGGGATGGCTCCCTTGAATTGCTAATAGAATTTGTTATGTTTTTAAATTCTGCCACTGATTTTCTGAGATTCACATACACAGCTTCTGACAAAAAGATTGCATTTTTGATGTATCATCAGTAAGTCAGTACTAGCACGTGTTAAGACCGAGGCTTTTAAAAAGGTCACTAGAAAGAATGTACTACTGCATAAGAAAAGCATGCATCCTCGGCACATACTGAGGAATTGCTGTGGGGTTAATTCTTAATAACTGTGAAGCTTTGTAATCATGACAGTCTCCTGCAGAAGGAGGTTGAGAGTTTGAGATCTGACTTTCTAGCAAGAAGCTATGCACAGGACAAGGTAGATAGCTGTATAGTCCAAGTCTGGCAAGAAAAGAAAGGCAAAAGGCAAGCTTATTATGCCCAACAGCTATATGAGGGGAGAAGCATTCCCTACATTTGCTCCACAATGTACAATGAGGGTTCCACTCGCATTTTCGAGTGATGTAAATATTTTTTGTGATACAGTGAAGAAACACTGGCAGATACTAACTGCCTCTGAAGAGTTGAGTAGAGCTGTATCAGAAGCTCCACAGTTTTCTTTTAAGAACAACCCCAATCTGAAGAGACAACTGTGCTACAGAAAGGGAGTATTAGGAGGGTTTCCGCAGTCCTAGCGGCAAGGCACTTATCCCTGTCAAAGGGGTAGTGCATGTAGTTCTATACAACCTGGAATGGTTTTTAAACATCCCCACTTAGGTTTTTCTGTTGAGTGTATGTTTTAGGTAGGTTGTTCTATAAAGAATTTAGTTTGTTTGGCATTCTGTACTCTCTGTTATGATTTTTACATAGGGAAAACCAATCATTCCTTTTTTTATGAACAGATTTTGGAACACTTGAGAGACATTAGCAATGGGAGGCAGAAAAATGCATTGCACACCATGTGGATGCTGAAGGGAACTCCGATAAGTTTAGGTTTCTGGCACTGGAGGTAGTTGGAACTGATATTAGGGTGGGTATCTTAAGAACAAGACAGAGGCAAAGGAACAAGCCTGGATTTTATCACTCTAAGCAGATAAGTTTCCAGGACTAAATGAGGTTGTTTTTCTGAAGCCTAGGTTGAAGGCATGCCCACTTCTACATTGTTGTGTGTATATATATATTTTTATATGAATGTTTTAAGTTTTGTATTTTGGTGTTTTGTAAGTATATTGCTATTATGTTATGTAATTTTTTATTGTTGTTAAAACATTTTTTTACATGTCTCTTGCAACAGAAAATTAGGTCACAGTGTTATTGCTATATAGATAAGTTTTCTTTTTAATTTGACTGTCTGATTAACGATCTGTTGCATCATGAAAGTGCTTACCTGTTTTTATTTTTATTTTTAAGTTGAATAAACTTAATAACCTACAGCCTTGGTGGCCTAGCACTTTGTTTATTTGAAGACTTTCCAGTTTCTAAGTTTTTGTATTATCTTTTGTTCAGTCACTTTTCACATATCCTTAGCTGTCATAACATAAGTCTTTTTAATCCATACTTCTAATTTATTCTAACCAGACCATTCCCACTCACACACAACTAATCACCAAACACCCCACTCAACTATCCAACCACATACCACACAACACAAACAACCAAACAACCACTCTACACATCCACCCAACTAGGATCACTTAGCCACGACTTCCTCCCACACCAAGTAAACCACAATGATACTCTTACACACCTCCATCTCAATTCTCCTGACACTTTTGCTTCATCTCACGTCCTACCACCACCACTCCATATCTAAAAACTCATCACGCACCCACTTAAAATTACCTGCTTACCATGGCACATACACAAACTTCACCATAACTCCTTACCTATTTAACATTATTAACATAATTTATTATACTTATAGATACTCAAGATGTCCACCCACTCCATGCCTCCTTCGCAAATATACCAAACTATCATTCAAACTACCAGACTCCCACCTGCTAGTAATAACTCATCTTAAGCCAAGTGAGGACATCCACCCCAAACCAGGACCAATACACTCTAATCAACAACCACAACTACCACCCATTTCAGTCCCACAAATCTCAAACAACCTTCCCCACAAAACTTCTGATCTCCTACTAATAAGCATAAATATCAGGAGCCTAACAAACAAAGTGAATTCCGCAACACCCTCTCACTCTATTCATCCGACACAGTAGTCCTAACAGAAACATGGTTAAAACCTCACATAACTGACAATGAAATCTTAACCCCTGGTTATAAAATCCATAGGCAAGATAGAACACACTAAAGAGGAGGTGGAGGTATTGCTGTAATGTACAAAAATACACTCAAGCTTGAATGACTAGATAATAACCATCAATCTCCTATTACTGCTGAGATACTGTCAACCTGTCTTGAAGTTAACCCCAAAAAATATACAACCAACTACATCCCACCAGGCAACAACATCCACACAGTTGAGGAATTCCTTCACAGTATTATCTACTCGAGTCAGGAAACCATAGTAATGGGCAATCTCAACACTGATTGATTCACCTGTAGTAATGATAACCCCTCAAACGTCATCAAGCTTTATGGCTTCTCACAAATAATCCTAACCCCAGCCAGAATAGACAAGTCCACTAATAGACAATCCATACTTGACTGGATTCTAACTAATAGGCTTGCACTAACCCAATAGCCAGACTGCCTCCCTGATACCCTCAGTGACCATCTACCCACCTACTTACTCAGGCAATGTAAAAATGTGCCACATATAAGCAAATTCGTAGTAAAAAAAGTCTCTCCTCACACGTTCATATCTGCACTCCAACAATGCAACTAGACTACACAGAAACCATCACCTCTTTCTCTCTCAAACCTGTCTAAACCAGTATCATTAAAATAATGCTCTCTAAACTTAAACTCACAACCATTTCAGCAGATAAAATGCCCACCAAATACCTAACACTAGCAGCTGATGCTATTGCATATCCCATCGCTATCTTAATCAACTGTTTCATTACAGAACATTATGTGCCCAGACTCTGGAAAATATCCTACATCATCCCAATTCACAAAGGAGGAATATCAAAAGACCTTTCCAACTATAGACAAATAGCAATTCTGCCTCCACTGTCTAAAATACTGGAAAAATGTGTCCACCTCCAACTCATGAATCATCTCCTTTCCAGCAATCTACTTTTCCAGCACTCAACATGGATTTTGACCCAGACAGAGTACCACAACTGCCCTCATAAGCTTTACAACACAGTCAACCAACTTAATCAGAATCAGAATCAGAATCACATGCCTAGTATGTATGCATACAAGGAATTTGACTCCAGTGTCATTGACTCTCCAAGTATGAATTACATAAATGACATACATACAACTATTAAGAACAAGACAAATGACATACATGCAACTATTAAGACGAAGACAAAAAAGTAAATATACATATGCATACAAGATGCAAAGTGCAGCTCAGTGCAATAAATACTGAAATAGATCCTGAAAGAAACAAGTATTAACAATATGTAAACAATACTGCAGAATCCTTGGAGGCTTGGGAAAAAAGAATACCCCAACCTAATAAGCTGAGTTAACCATTAATGAACTTGACGGTCTGTGGAAAAAAACTGTTCTTATATCTGCTTGTTTTGATGCATATTAATCTATAATGCCTGGCTGATGGTAATAGTTCAAAAAGATGGTGGCCTTGATGTGAAGGATCACTGATGATCTTCTCTGTCCTTTCCATGACTCTGGGATAGTACAGGTCCTGTAAGGAGGGCAAACTAGCACCAATGATATTTTCAGTAGACCTGACTATTCAATGTAACCTATTTTTGTCATGATTAGAGACAGATCCAAACCACACTGTTATGGATGAGCTGAGAACAGACTCAATGACTGCTGTATAGAAATGAATCAACAGTTACTGTCGCAGAAAGTACATTTGCTGTTGTGCCTTTATTACGATGGACCCTACATTGGTCTCCCACTTCAAGTCCTGGGAGATTAAAGATCCCAAAAACTTGAAGGATTCCACAACTGACACAGCAATATTAAATATAAAGAGGAGGGATAATATCATAGTACCACTCCTAAAGTCCACTGTCATCTCCACAGTTTTAAGAGTGTTCAGTTCCGGATTATTCTGACTATACCAAAGGACCAGCTGCTCAACCTCTCATCTGTATGCAGACTCATCACCATTCCTGATGAGCCCAATGATAGTTGTGTTGTCTGCGTATTTAATAGGTTTGACAGAGGGGTCCTAAGAGGTGAAGTCATTAGTGTAGAAGGAGAATAGCAGTGGGGTGAGCACACATAATAAACAATAATCACATAATAAACAATAGTAAACACATAATGAATACTGAAAAACAATAATCAATTTGTTGCCTCCATCTTTCTAGATATGTCCAAAGCTTTCAACACCTTGTCCCATCAAATGCTCCTACATGAACTCTTCTTACTAAACCTCAACCAGCCTGCTCTCACATGGTTCCAAAGTTACCTATCTGAACACCAACAGGCTGCTAAATGGTATTCTGATCTCACCTCTCTACTACTCATCTCAGTTTGACTGCCACAAGGATCAATTCTAGGCCCATTCCTCTTTTCAGTCTTTACCACCAGTCTCCATAAAGCCACCTAATCTGCCACCATTATCCCAGTATGCAGATGAGTCTACTCTAATTTACTCTGCTCCCTCCCTCTCACTACTCCAAGAAGTAACTCAGCAGTCCTTCACTGCCACAGAAACCTGGATCACCAAATATCGACTTATCCTTAACCCAAATAAATCAAAACTAATGATCTTTTCAAACAGCAAATCACACAACCGTCAAACCTCCTTTCTTATATCCTTCTAACAACACCATAATAGAACCTGTTACTCATACAAAACTGCTTGGGGTAACTATAGACACAAGCTTAAAATTCGATAAACACCTAGCAGGAGTAATCAAAAAAAGACACATCAAACTAGGCTCCTTATACAAAGTTGAGCTTTACCTCACAAACTCCACCAGGTAATCTGTTGCCAGAACCCACTTACTATCTACCCTTCTATATGCTCCATCAGTCTTTACTAACCTAAAGAAAACAGACTTAACCAAGTTTGAATCTAGCTATAACAAAATTGCTAGATTTGCAACTAACACTCCATTTAGATCCCACCACTGTAATGCTCTCCATCAACTGAACTGGCTTGAGCTACCAAACTTCTTAAACTTCACCCAACTAACAGCTGCCCATTCCATGATATACCAAACCGACAAATGTCCATCTTTCCAACAACTACTATAATCCCAGACCAGTATTAGAAACCTGAGAACTTCCAACAAATTTCTACTAAATGTTACAAAATCAAACAATAGCTTTGGTGACTCCCTCTACTCTAATCACATTGCTAAGATATGGAACAATATCCCTCAGGAAATCATGAATACTACTAACACCTTTAAATTCAAACAACTCCTTAAAGCCTACTTATCCAACTCATGGCTCTGCTCTTGCATTAATCCTGGATGACTACACCCCCTCACATGCACACCTCTCACTTCCTATTACCATACTAACACATACGCAAATACATAACCTTTTTACAACTCCATCACCAATCCTTCACTAGTACAACTTTATTATCCCTTTTACGCACTCTCTCAACTTCATATACACCATTCTTTCCACTATCATCATTCTGCACTTTCTTTTTGATCTTCTGTCTCATGCACATCTTTATCAAGTAATTCAACCTTGCTTCTCTCACAGTCCTATCACTAATCACCTCACTCTTTGCTAATTATTTACTGATCACTGTTCAGTTGTGTATTAACACCTTCCTCAATACACTATTATGTAAATAAGCTTTCCCCTAGAAAACAACACTTGCTGATTGAGTTAGCTTGTCTCAATTTCATATGACAGACTGTGTCATATAATCGCTGTATATAACTAGGGTCTATGTTAAATCATCGAATGCTTAAAAAAGCGAACAATTACTTATCGAGCCCATGTAAGTGAAGGCTTACAATCTGAATGCTTAGAACAGCAATTTTTTTCCAAGGGAAAAAGATTGCTGTTCCACAAAACAAAAAAGAAAAAAAAAATTTAAAACATTACATAAAGTGGGGGGCTTTGCCCCCCACCCCCCTACTTAAATATACCAACTCTGAGATTGCACTATAGTCACGAAAATGGCAAAGTAACAGAAATTATTTCTTTCCTAGGGAAAGAATCCACTTATATGCTGTTTCGCTATTTTGCCTTTTAGTGCTTTCAAGTTCGATCATGACGCATACGAAAAAATGCATCTTCCATCATTTAATAGGAACCTTATAACTGCTATTGTTGTGCACTGTCATGTTATTGTTAAATTTATTGTTATTGTTATTGCATAAATCCACTACAATGTAAAATGTTAAGTTAATGTTCTGTTTGTAATCTGGGGCTTTTCTTCCCAGGCCTCTGCTGAAAATGTAATCCATGTACAGTTGGACCTTCCCGGTAAACAAATGTCAAATAAATAAATACATACATACTTTATCTTATTGTGTCCCCAGAAATATGGGTATTGCTGAACTAATTCGTGAGCAGGTACATAATTTACAGCTACAGTGTTTGTTTTATCTTCATTAATTTTGTGTCCCAAAAAGGCTTGAAACTTTCTCAAAATGGTCCACAACACTGAGATGTCCTTTTTTTGATTTATCAGGAGCAAACTAATATAATCTGCAATTAAAGCCAAGTTTTCTTGATTACCATACCAATTATATATCTTTGCATTGCTGAGTTCCTTATTTTCTTTGGCAGTGGCTCTAAATATAAACAGAAAAACAAAGGGGAACGAGGACACCCTACCCTGGTTCCTCTGTTCAAACACAGCTTATCAGAGAGGAATCCTTCTACTTTAATTGTTGCCTCCAATCCCTTCATGTATTCTCTTAATTAACCTTATTAACATATCAGGAAATGCAAATGCTTTAATTGCCCTGCTCATAAAATCCCAGGTTACTCTGTCTAACACTTTTGCTGGATCAAATTCACCAACAAAAGCAGTGTTTTATTTTTACATTCTGCTTCCTTGTGGATTTTAATTATTCTATTAATACTGTCAAATGTTTGCCTTCCCTCCACAAAACCACATTAATCCATATCTACCAGTTTTGTCAACACCTTTGCTATAATATATATAAACATTTTATAATCATGCAACAATATCCTGAAAAAATACACCAGGTACCACCACAGATCTTCAATTTGTAGTCTTTTATTCAACACAAAGGTTAAAAACAGTTAACGCTTTCGGGTTACTTCCAAACCCTTCTTCAGACATATTTGAAACATCTCTAATATCTTTACAGGATCTCTGGTTATTTTTCCTGTTATAGACTTCTTAGGTTTGGCAACAACTATTTCTACTTTCTGTTGCCTAAGTCATTGTGGCAAAATTGTTTGTGGTCTGGAGTTATTATCAAAAATTATACAATGAACGGCATAAAATACTCAAAAATGAGCATGTTGATTGGCCAGCCCAACCAGCCCAACCATTGTAAATCAGAGAGTATACTAAAGGAAAAAAGTCCGGTCAACCGTGCTTTTTCCTGTTAGTATATCTTGCATTTTTTTTTACTTTTACTTTTTTTTTTTTACTATAAAAAGAAACTGGAAGACTTAAACCAATGCAGGGAGATGGCACAGACAAAAATAAAAGGATAATCAGATAAGTTCTGCAAAACTTAAAAAACTTACCTGATTATCCTTTTATTTTGTCTATCCTGACTCTCCCCAAGGTAAAAAGTCTCCCAGTTTCCTTTTTGTATTCAAAAAAAAAGAAGAAGAAGCAACAGAGATCTTCCTTTCTCCGTTGCAACAGTTGCACAGCACTGATGTGCTGCGTAAGCTTTGGGAGACAAGTCCCATACGCATGCGCAGTACATCAAAACAGCCACAGGATACATCTAAAACACAGAAGGGCAGCACACAGGCATTATACAAAGACATTATTTAAGAAAAGTATGTATTTTTTTTCTTAAATAATGTCATTGTATAATAGCAATAACCCATGGCTGGTTGTGGGCAATGCTGGATTTAAGTATGGTTGGATTTGTTTGGTCACTCGGGCTTAGCCCTCATGACCAAACCACACCAACCATGGGAAGGTCCAGCATTATCCACAACCATCCATGGGTTATTGCTTAAATAGTTGCTTAACAGCAGTCTTTCTAAACTCATGCATACTCTCCAGATACTTGTCTTCTCTTTAGCACTATGCATTTGTACCTCTTCTTGTTTTGTGACATTCCTTTTATTCGTTTTTATTCATTTTATCTCACTCTCTAGCTATATCTTTTGAAGCTATTTTTATCTTCCCTAATAACTCTTGAATAATTTCCTCTACCCATTCTTTAAATTCCTCTCTTTTTAACAGATGTGTGGGAAAGTGCTAGTTTATCATTTTTACTTCATTACCCTGTATTTTTCTGTTCGTTTTTATCGGTACATGATTAGAAACAGTTATTTAATGTGTGTTGAAGCTTTCAATTAATTTTCTATCTAGTGTAGCCCAGTTAGTACACCTTTGGGAAAAATATGCAAATTTTGATGAGTTCCTACTACTGAATTCAAATCTTCCCTATCAAATATTTTCCTACATTTCTTCAGAAAGTTACCCTAGTTTGTTATATTTTCCTTTCTGGGTCCCCTGATACATCTTCACTATTGAAAATCAAATTCCATCCATTTCCCTGCTGAAAGCTGATTATTTCACCCCAAATCTTTTTAAGCTCCATAATACCCAATAGCCCCTTACTACCACAATTCTACCATTATTGTCTTTTTCCCTCTTCTGTCACTATTGTAGTCCCTCTAGAAATTAGCATAATTACTCCCCTTTTTCTTTGTCCCTAATATTCTGCTGAATATCCATCCTATATCCTATATCCATACTGAGATCTTTTCTTTGTGAAAGTCACGTACTCATTTTCTCCAAATGTGTCTCCTGTAGCATTGCTATTTACACTTTGCATTTCTAAATATAATTCAATACTCATTCATTTTGTTTGATAACTGTAAGGCCACTTATGTTCCAAGAAAAAATGGCTAGAGTAGCCAATATAATTAACATATATTGTTACCACCTATTGTATATGACAGTTTTTTAAATGTGGATTTTTAACTTTTGTGTTATGACCAGACACTAATGTTTGCATATTGGTCTTTTATACAGTTGCTTCTTCTCATCTCCATTTGAACCCTTGTCACATTTTTTCGAGACTTTTTTTTGTTTTAATGAAAACCCATTCCCTATTAACTTAGATCACACATACAAAACTATGCGCATCTTCAGAAAAAAAGTTTAATCCTCCAGATAGGAACAATTTCCCTAAATAAATACGTGCATCTGCAGGCATGATCTAACCTAAAATTAAGGTTTCCCATGCTAAAGCACATGCAATACACTCATTGCTATTTTTTTAATCTTCCTTCCCTTCCCAGATCTGAAAAAAATAGCTTGAGTGCTTTTAGCAAACATTAAATTGTTTCCCAAAGAAAAAGTGCAGTGGCCGTCTTTAAATAAAACTGAATTGTACACTGTGCTCTTAAATGTATTAAAGTTGCTAGGGAGATTGCTATCTATTATTCACTTAGCATAGTTTCAAACTTTATTTTCCACTGAACTGCTTTTGATTGTATCTTTAAATTTTGCATGTATCACTTAAGAGTAGGTAGTTTGTCTTGGAGAAGTTTTTAAAGGTACTGGGGCAGAAGTGGTCTCTAGATGCTATTTTATTTTGAAGGAGGCAGCTTTATGTTCAGACCCAAGACGTGATGAAGATAAGTAAAGCATGGAGCAAGATGCCCCCATATTAGTAAAGACAAGGTCTAAGGTGTTATCTCCCTTAATGATTTCTCTGACTAGATGTTCTAGGGTGCTTGTACTGATAAAGGCTAGGAATCTCTGAGCTTGTGCACTTTGGTGATATAGGTTTCCCAGACTACAGCTGGATAGTTTAGATCACCCATGAAAATGGTATTGACTTTAATACTGAGTAACTCTACTTCTTGTAGACAGTCACTGTGGCTTTTGGGGGGTCATAGAGAGATTTCTACAGCTAGCTAATATATGGTAAAAGACCTTCTGATGGTGGTTTGGACATGAAGAAGCCCAAGAGCATCACACTGCTTAACCAGTCTTGTTGGGAGTCCCTTCTGCATAAAGACTGATACACCAACTTTTTTTCTCTCCTGCAAGTGGGTGGTTTAAAAGTTTGGAAGGAATTATAGCCCTACACAACTGGAGTGCTATTCACGATTTTAAACCATGTCTCAGTTACTACACACCTCTCTATTTCTTCCAGGGTGATCAGGGTTTGTAGGGAGTGGAATTCCTTATATATGCTCCAAGTATTGATCAGTAACACCTTTAAGTTTTCCTATGCTTGTTTCATTACACTGGAAGGTATACCTTGTTGGAATTGTTGAAAAAGGCACTATGGAAGTGAATAATGTATTTGCCAATATTCAAAAGTTTAGGGGGAACTAGTGCAGGCCACCCCTGGTGAAGCACCATTGTCAGTCTATCGTGTCTTCCCAGGCTGACAAATATTGGACCCCCTTCAAATGACATAAAAAACTAAGCCAATTATTGAAGCAAATTATTTTTCCCTTGTATTGCTGCATCATCCTTAGAGAGCTCCATCATGTGTCTTTTCATATAGTCCAAGGAGGTACATCTCAAGTCAATGACACCTGCAAGTACTATGACAGAGATATAACTGTATTTGTTATTCAAGGGCATGAGTGCATGTGATCTGATGGATTCTGGCACCAGACACACAAATATCTCTCACTTTTTCCTTGCTCAGCTTGGTAAGTGGTACATCTGTATGTCTTAATGGAGTCACCTATAACTAGAATATTTGGTTTAGTGGTTTTCTGCCTTACAGGCTTAGCATCCCTAACTCTGGGATTCCTTTTGCTATGTGAGATGGTAAGTTTAAAGGGCATACAATGTTGCTGAGGGTGCTTTGTGCCTTTGCTGTTTTTTGGATATCTTTGAGGTTTAGGCAGGTTAATCTTCAGCATCTTGGAATATGAAGGATTATGTGTAGCATGATTGTGGTGATGTGTGATGCACTGCTGATGATCCTGATGTCTATATAAAAGATGTTGTTTGAGTAATAAATTACCATCAGAAAGCATAACACAATTCTTATACTGTCTGAAGATACCCATTCCAATCAGGCTAGCTACAAAAGTTGTGGGAAAGTGCCGGCCTATCGTGCAGACACAAATTATTTAGGGGCTGAGGGCGTTACTACATCTGCTTTGAGATGGGTTAGAGTTTTGATGCAAGGATTAGTTTAGGCAGACTTATTAATAAGCAGTGAGGGATGTGCCTAATTTCTTAGGCTGGGATGTATAGATATCCCAGGCAAGATTTACTGCATCTCAGGGTGTGATTTTTTTTCAGAGGTGCAGGTTACTGAAGCCTCAAGTTTATACTGCTAATGTTAAATGGATTAGGAGCACTTCTATACAGAAAAAGGCTTCTACTCAGCTAACCTACCACAGAGCAAAAACTCAAGTGGGAGCTTTTTTCTTGTCTTATCAATGCAAATTCTCACAGTTCAAGGGTTTCCATGATTTTTGGGGTCTTGAGTAAAAGACCCTGGGCAAGCTCAACTCAAAGGAGGTAATACGAAACAAGCTAGTTAGGAAACCAATTAAAAAAAGCCAATAAATCCAGCCAAAAGAACTCTGTGACTCCTGCAACAAACCAGTTCTCTAGCCACTATGACAATGTGCTGCAGGTCTAAGGTCCCAGGTAGGCTAGAAATTCAGGACTTTAACTTTTAAAGTGGGGCAGTGAAACCTTTGGTAACTATAGCCTCCAGTAAGTAACAGGGAGTGCAGTATTTAATGTAATAATTGATGGAGTTGGGGGCTGTAACAATCAAAGAAGAAGGAAATCTTCTGCAGTTGTAGTGAACATGAAAGCTTTGTAAATGCAGCTTAAACATGCAAACAATAAACAGGATATCTAATCTTTTCAATATAACAGTTTTTAAGGCCAGTGGCCACATATCCAACAGCAAAACTAACAATCTGCAACTATTGCAAAATAAAAAACTACAAGACTGTGGCATCCAAAAAGCCAGAAATTACAAGTAAATGTAGTTTTTGTTGTTTTTGCAAAATTGCAGCGAGCAGCGTATAAATGTGTAAATGAGGCATAGATCCTGCAGCTTATCACAGTTATCACATTATTGTAAATACAATTACAAGACTCTGGCACCAGACCAAGCAGGGATTACAGACAATTAACTTTTCAGGTTAAGAACAAACAAAGTAGCTTAAAGGTAGAAAACAAAACAAAAAAGTATATGTCACTCACAGATGATTTGAAGTCCAGGTGAAATATGTAAGGACATTTGAAATAGCTTTTTTCTTCTTTTTTTGACAAAAAAGGATTGCTCAGAATAATGTATGTGGAATCAAAAAATAATGTTCAACCCATGGAATATGTCCAGAAAAAAAAGATGGAGTACTATGCAGCACTACCTTGGCAATTAAAAATGAAAATTTAAGTCGGTCTAAGATAAAAGCTGAAAAAACAGAGGAAAGTTAATGCCAAGCAATTTAAAGTAAGGACTATAAAAGATGAAAAGTGTTGTAATGGAATTAAGAAATTTAAGTCATTGGAAGAAGAAGAAACTTTAATAAATGTTAAAGATCTTACAGACAGAAAATAAGAAAAGGAAGATAAAATGGATAGGAAACTGGAAACAGCAGGTTGAAAAAATATCATCACATAATACAGAGGAAGCCTTGAGTGTGGGTGGGTGAAATCAGACAATGTTACCTAGTGGAATTCAAAGTAAACTTTAAAGAGGTACTATTATCTGTTTAGAACTGAAGACACTTTCTCAAAAACTGAAAGAAAATGCAAATGTCAGTCATTTGTGGTTTAGTGGTGGGACTTTAAAGGACGCAGTAACTAAACCAGTAGGCAAGCCAGATAAAGAAGTCAACATATAGACATAAATAATGCAGACAGAAAAAAAAAAAACAAGATGTGCATCTAATACAAGAAATCAAAATACTGTGGATAATCTTAAAGGAAACAGCCACAATAAGAATTCAGTGACACCAAAGTTGGCTCCATTTTTAAACTGTCTGAAAAAAATCTACAGTATTAGATGAATGAAACTGAAAATTGGACTTTACTAAAAAAGCTCCTAAACAGGCATGTCCAAGGGTCAGCTTCCAGTGACTTCTCCTGTCCACCTGGTGAATTTGGGCATACTGGGGCAATGCAGCAACTGCCTCATGTACACAGACAGCCCTCTCCTCCTACTACCCAACACTACAACCTGCAAGAGATGCTCTTACATAGCCAAACTGGAAGAAAAGCTCTCTCCAGCCAAGATTGTGCTAGACAGTCAAGAGAAGAAGGTTAACACCTGCACTACACCTAAAGCAACACATAGCTCTTCAAAACCCACACCATCAACACCCACACATAGCAACACTAAACCCATATATGCGAAGGCCCTTAACATTATCCTGCCCAAGCAACAAGGACCTCTGAAGCTGAAACGCAAACAAACACCAGTCACAACCAAAGTGACACATAGCTCACAACACAGTGTGCCACCCAACAACAGCCCCTAAGGCAAGACAATGTACCCAACACTTTAGTCACAGGTGACTTTAAAGTCAGGCACACTAATGTCCCACTCACCAGGCTGAACAAGGAGAAAATTACAGTCAGCTGCCTGTCAGGTGCCAGGATCCACCACATAATGCACTCACTCAAGTCACTCCACAACAAGTACAAATATGACTCTGTCATTGTCCATGTTGAAGTGAATGACTTGAGACGTACCTCCCTGGACTACATGAAAAGAGACATGGAAGAGCTCTCAGATCATGTGGCCCAGGCAGGTATGACCCTAGCCCTGAGTAGCATCCTGCCTTCGCCCAGAATGATACCACAGTATAAGGACAAAATGATTGACTTCAACAATTGACTAAGCTTCTGGTGTCATTCAGAGGGGATCCAGTATCTGTCTGCCTGGGATGATATGATCGACAAACCACGATGCTTTGCCAGAGATGGTCTGCACCCGTCACCCCTGGGATTCAGGTTACTGGCTAAGGCTCTCGCCACCCCTATAGTGCCTTTTTTAGGCACGGATCAAAGGACAAAACCACCACCGTAACAGATACAAGCGTGCAAAATCTGAAGGTAATGCTACTCAATGCTAGAAGTCTAAACCTCAAAATGCACTCTCTCGAGGCATTCCTAAAAATGGAGAACATTAATATCTGTGCAGTAACTGAGACCTGGTTCAAGGCTCCAGAGAGCACCCCTGCAATACCAGGCTACAATTCTTACCACATTTTTCGCCCACCAAACCAAGACCAAAACACTAAAGGTGGAGGAGTGTCCATATTCACCAAGGCTATTCACACCTCCAGGCTAGTTGCCCAACACAATTAATCTGAAATTCTCCAGGTGCAACTAACACTAGGTAAGACTGCAATCCAAACTGTAGCTTGCTACAGATCCCCCACCATGCCCCAAGATTCTCACCACACCTTTCTAAACATACTGGATAATATTAAGATACAACCAACACCCTAATACTGGGTGATTTCAACTACCCTGCCATCAACTGGGAAAACTACTTGGGTACCAACACCTTTTCTCATAAATTCCAATGCCCTGGATCAACTAATCCATTGTCCCACCAGGGGCTCCAATATACTAGACCTGGTCATTACCAACATGGGAGATAGATGCTCCACACCAGTGATCACCCCCTCATTGGTTAGGTCTGACCATAAGCAAATTGCCCTTGACATCCACATCCCACCCCTACCCCCCAGTAAGGAAACCTCCGTAAAAAACTTCTCCAAAGCCAACTTCATGCTACTCAAGTCAGAAGTGACAAACTGCATGACACCCATGCAGATGGGAGCTGAAAGTTCTACTGCTTAATCCAACACTAAGGTACTGTATGAGCACATCCACTCATGCATGAATTGGGCCACCCCAAATAGAACCAAGATGCTCTCCTCCAAAAAAGGAAGCTAATCTGATGGTCCCCTGCCATAAACAAACTATACAACAGAAGAAAGAAACTGTTGCAGAAAAGAGGAAAATCCCAAGATGCAAAATGCTCCCTTACCAGCCTCAGTAAGAAGCTGAGATCCTCAGAAAATCCTCCAAAGCTAGTTCCAAAAAAAAATTGCCAAAAATTCCAAAGACAACCACAAGGCATTCTATAGTTATGCCAAGAATCTAAATGGCAATGCTCAGATATGCTCTGAGCTACAACAGAATGGCATTAAATATACTGATCCCAAGGATATTGCCAATATCCTGGCAGATCGATTTAGTGCAAACTTCACTCCCCTCTCACCCCCTAAAGGACCCATCTCAATACCAAAAGATTGCCAAATTCCGGTAATCACGGCCACGCAGGCAGAAATTGCACTCTCCAAAGCTAAGAATACAGCATCCATGGGACCAGATGACATCCCGGGCTGTGTGCTACATGAACTACAAAATGAACTGGCACCTCACCTAGTATCATGTTTAATCATAGCCTTACCACAGGCTTTGTGCCCACTGAGTGGCGCACAGCTACAGTTATCCCACTCCACAAGGGGGGATCCACCTTGGATCCCGGGAACTACCATCCCATCAGTCTGATGAGCCTGATCTGCAAAAGCATGGAATGCGTTATCATGGAACTTATAAACAAAGACACTGGCAACCTTCAAACACTGGACCCCACCCAGTTTGGGTTCGTGAATGGCCGATCTTGTCTCCTGAACCTGATTGACTTCTTTGAATCAGTCTCCAGAGCTGTGGACGAGGGCAAGGTGGTCCACACTGCCTATCTGGTCCTTGCCAAGGTCTCTGACACTACCTCTCACTCTGGAATCATAGATAAACTTACTGAGCTGGGTATAAATCCCTACGCACTTGATGGGTTGCCAATTGGCTTACTGACAGAACCCAGACTGTAAAAGTAGCCGACTCCAAATCCAGCTCCAGACAAGTGACAAGTGGAGTACCTCAGGGTTCAGTCCTGAGACTGCTCTTGTTTGGCATCTACTTCTCTGAAGTACAGGCCAACACTAAGGTACTCTGGCTAACAAAGTTCGCAGATGACTGCAAACTGGGAGCCATTATTGAATCCCCAAATGATGTGGATATTCTACAAAAGGGCCTTACAGAAACAGATGCTTTGTGCCAGAGCCATGGGCTCAAGCTTAATGCCAAGAAATGTATAGTTATCCCCTTTAGGAAAAAACATGTACCCATGAATTACCACATAGATGGCAATACACTAAACACCGAAAGTGCGATGAGAGACTTAGGGACATAGGTGGAGAGTGGCCTCACCTTCGATAACCACATCGACACAACAGTCAGGAAATCCTTCTATGTGGCACACCTCATCACTAAGGGCTTTTCATCCAGAAAAATGGTGGTCATTGTCCCACTGTACTCATCCTTATTAGATCCATTATAGAGTACAATGCCCCGTTTGGTATGTACCTCACAGGACATCTGCAACAGCCAGAAAGGCCACAGAAATACCTCACTAAACGAATCACAGGCCTAAAGCAGATGCCCTATACTGACTGTCTAAAAAAACTCCAGCTATACTCTGTAGCATATCGTCTACTCAGAGGCGATCTCTGCTTAACATACAATGCCATGTCAAACCCTGAGCTGCTGGACATGCTACACTTAAAGAAATCCCAATCCCTCAGAGCCACAGACTCCAGGGTTCTACATCTTGTCATCACAATGAACAAAACATGCTGGAGTGATAGGTTCCTGACCCAGAGACTCCCCATACTCTGGAATAGACAGCCCATACATGTCAAGCAGAACACCTCCTTGGCGCTCTTCAAAAGGAACCTTGACGACTGGATGGGAGATAGGAAATTCACCCCAGGGATCACATCAGTTGCTCTGCTAGACAGGGGTCCAGCGAAGTAAATACTGCGGGAAGAAATATCCAGGGAATTGTTATGGCTAGGCTTGTATAGGCCCTAGGGCCGATAGCCTAGTACCAACCTATGAACCACCCTATGAACCTAAATGGCTTACTAACTGAAGATGGACTTATGTTATAGTCTACCTATCTAAAACAGTGAATTGTATTCCCTTGAAGAAGAATAGGCATAAACAATTATGTCTTAAAATAAGTACATTGTGAATGTCATTTAAAGATATCAGCAACGTGAAGAATAAAGCAGAAGTATTTAATTAATCTTGGAGAATACAGATGTACCCTCACTTAGTGATGAGAGTTCGGAAAGTTAATGCTATAACCCATCTTATATGTGAAATGAGTTATTGGTTGGATTGTATTTTTTGTTTTATACATGGCCTAAGATCTCAATAGTAAACTCAAGCTAGCTGATCACCAAATTAAAACTGGAAGGGAGTAAAAGAATCTTTTTGAACGTGCGTATGGTACTCTGAATGGGTATGTATATTATGTACCTTTTACATGCTTCCATATACAAACCAGGGAAATAGGCTAAATGATAACAGTTTTAGAACATCTTGTAAGATGAAATGCTATGATTTAGGAGATATACAAAGCTTATCAAAGTAGGAGAAAAATAACTGTGCCTTGTTTGGGTAAGGAGACTAGTTAGCTTATAGAGTACCTTTAGTTACTGAAATATTATTGTGCTTGGTTAATGAAATTAAAAAAACATTATTCAAGGAGCAAGACTTGGAACTTACACATGCAATCATGAGATTACATGCCATTTATCTCTTTCAATTTATTCACTGGATAAGTAGATTGGTCATCAGATCCTTTTCGGCCATGGCCTGGGCCAAGTGCTACATTAAAACATAATACAGTAATACAGAAAAGAGTTATCATAGCGGTATATGGAAGAAAGTTATTATAACAAAACAGCGGGCAGGTAACATAGGCAGTAGATATTGAACCAAAGAGGAATAACAACTTAGTAGACCTTTTACGCTTTTGCATTTGTACAAATATTGTAAGTATAGCATTAGAATTGTACAAATATAAAAATTATTTGAGTAAAAAAAAAAAAAATTGTACAAACATACATGTGTATGAGATTAGACATAAGCATGAAGTAAAGACTAATCATTCTTTCAAAAGCACTTGGAGCGCTTGGAGTCCTGCATAATTTACTCTATTAGTTTTATTTTGAATGGTTTAAGTGTGTTCAAAGAGATTATTCCAGATTGCTGGATCCAGTTTTGAAAGCGCACATTCTTCTGTTGATTGCTTAAAGCATGATCTAATGAGGATTTTCTTCCTGATTTTCTCTCTGAGTGCAGTTTAGCTGTGCAGTTTTAAAGATTTCTCTTTGGTTAACCAGTAGCCAGTTAAAGCATTGTGTGAATTGGCATTGATAAACATGTGGTTCTGCAAGAAGTGCAGATTTCAATACCTTGTTTATGACAGTCTGTAGTTTCTGATTATTTGAGCTTGAGTGAACTGTTATTAGTGTGATCCCGTATTCAGTTTTTAGGATAAGCACTTCTCTAGCTATAACACTGCACCTTGTTTTGTTAAGAAACTGAGAGAGGTGATTGAGCGTATAGTGTATCTTTAATTCTTGAAGTATTGTCAGTATGCTTTGTTAATGATATGATATGGTCCATTACATATGGTAATTGCAAACACTATACCTGCAATTATCAAAATATTATGCCTAAAATTATGCTTTGGAACCTTCATATGGGAACAACCACGGTACGATTTAGTATCAGTGCATATCACTGCGGGTATCCATAAGTCTTTGAGTAAAACCATCAGAGCAACAAGAAATTTGATCCAAAAAAGGGGATGAAGAACTTTTGGGAATACTGAACAGCTTGAGAGCTAGTATACAGAGCAAGCATTAGACCATGAAACCACTGATCAACCCATACAGAAAAGGTGAAGTTAATTTGCAGTAGTTTCAGAAGGACTGCTCAAATTAAGGAGAAACTGAAATAAGATATCACAATACATTCAGAGATTTAAATTACCAAAGTAATACTAAAAGTCTTAAAAAATGTGTAAGGAAAAAGGCAGAAATTAAGAAATGTGAAACACCTTCATGTAAAAGTAAGCAAACAAGAAATAAGACGTAGTAGCCAATGGAAAAAAAAACAGCAAATGCTCTTATGCATCTTAACAACATAAGTATGTTTTAAAAAGCAACTGAAAAATAATGAGGGCAATGAAATGAGTGTAGTGGGTACACAGAATTTTCTGAAGTTATATGGACCCATACTGAGTAAAATATTGTGGGTAATGGGTAAGAAAGGCCTTAAAGAATGGCATATCTACAGAATGCATGATTACATTTTGAAACAGTAGATGGAAACTATGCAGACCCATGGAACTGTTTCCAGAAGTCACTGATGGAAGCAAAGGCACTATCAAGATTTGACAACTGCTCTGGCAGTGCGTCAATAGATAAAAGCAGTAGTAAAAAATAATTATGTAAAATACAAGTTTATCAGTCCAATTTCCATAACAGGAAAAATCCTGTATTTGTTTAATGAACAAGTCAGGTTTAAAACATATCAGTCAATGGCAGAAAAGGTAAAACAATGAACAAGTCCCACATGCTCAACAAGTTTCATTAAACACTGACAGCTTTATAAGTAAGGTTATAAATGAAGAATTGACAGCTACTGTACTATACATACATACACTTAAGCAAATCCTACACAGGAGTATCAAAGTTATTTATTAAACAAGTAGGAGGAAAAAATACGCTATAAACGTTAAGCCTAAAATATTGCTTTGAGTGACAGAAAAGATAAGTAAGAGTAGGATTATATCACTGCAATGGAACACAGTACGTGTTATACCACAAAGAGTATCTTTCTTGGTTCCAGCACTTTTTCACCTGTATCGGGTCAATAACAGTAGAAATTGAAAATTTAGTTGAGGCAGATGATTTATAAGTAAAAAAATGTGCAAAATTCTTTACATATCTTTTATTATTTGAGAGAAAAAACACAGAAAAAGTGCTCACAGTAGTAGATGATTTTTAAAATTACCCTCCGCAGTGTGAAACAGCTGGGACCACCTTCGTGAAAGTCATTTCAAGATAATTTTTTTTTTAATTTCCACACCTCCTGCCAGTACATGCCAAGGAATCCCTATTCTTAACTAGAAAAGTCACTTAGGTACAAACTCCCCACTTCCAGACCCTGTAGGATGTTGGCAAGCTACAGCAGCAAGGAAAATTAAACTACACAAGAATATAAACTTATGAAACTAATGCTTACACAGGACAGTTCTAATGCAGGCAGAGTAGGAACATGGTGCAGGCTAAACATCTACTTTCAAAGGGCCCTCTATTTATAGCTTAGCATTCTTTTGATTAACGGCAAGCAGCTTAACCAAACTGAACTGCAGTTAAAATACAAATGTAACACAGCACAAACCTATATCATAATTAAATACCTCAGTTATGCACTAAGTTGCTGTTTTTAATGTAAGCAAAGCAATCAAATGTTTAATAGATTTAACTATTCTCAAATTATAGAACCTGAAAAAATCTATTACCAAGCAAAGTGTGAAGGAAGGGCTTTGTCCCCATACACTCCCAATCTAAACATACAAATACAGTAATCTGTCACAGAGAAAAGGAAATGTTATAGGAAACTAGTAAACAAGTTTTACTGAAAGCTTTAATTAAATGCAGTAACAAGCTTATGATTAAACTTTTGCTCAAATGCACCTAGCAAGCTGATTTATGACTAGTCAGGCAACAATACTACCAGCTACAAAATGTTGATAGACCTCCTGTGGTGGATTATTTCTGGAATGATACCAGAAAGTATCCAAAGGTTTTTATTCAGATTCATATGCCCAAATACTGAGATAAGTGTAGGAACCTGATTTTCCACTTTCAAAGAAAAAGCACTGGCAAATCCCCAATCTAGACTGTGCATTGAGAAAACAGCATTTTCATAGAATTTGGCATTTTCGGCCACAGCCCTCCTTAACTACAACTTGTATGTTATCTCATATTTACTACTTATCAAACTATCAGGTTACTTTAAAGCAGATTCTGTGTACAGTACACTCAATTTTGCATATATATATATATATATATAAAATATTGGGACCACTTTTTAATCTCGAAATACTGAAATATCGAGTTTCAGTATTTCAAGTCTAGAATGTCAAATGTCAAAAGTGCAGTTTTTTGAAACTGGACTATATCGAATCTTAGTTTACTGAATCTGTGTTGGCTTAGCTGTAGTGTGTAATTTAGTATGTGCTGTCCCTTTAAGGGTTGTGCAATTTGACGGCCGATGTTCGTTTCTGTATGGAGATTAAGGAAGGTTTAATTGTTGTGGGGAGTTCTAGATGTAGGTTGGGGTAGGTGGGTGAGAGTGTATGTGTATGAGTGCTAATGTAATGATTTTTGTTCATGTGTAGTGTGTGTGTGTGTGTGTGTGTGTGTGTGTGTGTGTGTGTGTGTGTGTGTGTGTGTGTGTGTGTCCGTGTGTGTTATTAGTGAGTATAAATATGACTGTCTGCAGTGGGAGTGTAGGGCAAGTCAGGGAAGGTGTCTGTTCCTTTTTGTTCGAGTTAGTGTAACCTAGGACTTGGAATATATAAGTAGTAGGGGTGCAGGGGGGCTTGCCCCCCTGCAGAAATGTATGGTGGTGTCATCAGTTTTAGTTATGTACTGTTTATGTGTTGTTTGGGGGGGGGTGAATATTTATTTGTGGTTTATTAAACTAGATACTGTGAGTGCTCGTGATTGTGTAGTTTCGGGTTTATGAGGTTTCAATATTTTAGTCTCAAAATACTGAAACTCAAGATTTCAGTATTTCGAGATTAAAAAGTGGACCCATATGGGAATATATACATGTGCATGTATGTGTGTGTGTGTGTGTGTGTGTGTGTGTGTGTGTGTGTGTGTGTGTGTGTGTGTGTGTGTGTGTGTGTGTGTGTGTGTGTGTGTGTGTGTGTATGTGTGTGCACTAGAAAATTATAATGAAATAACAATAAATATTGGAAAATATATTTAAAAATTCTGTGTATAATTCCCAGATTTCATCTCACAAAAGCAGAATTATCTTTTAAAGACTAGTAAATCTGTGTCCCTGCTCAAACATTAATGGAAACTCAACCCTTGGAGTAGAGATCCAAACAACAGTTTGACAAAAATTCACCAAGAATCATGTTCCTTCGGTGTGACTCAAGTGCTGTAGTTATCCGTTTGGTAGACTGACCTTTAATGGCAATGACAAAGACTAGCTGTCAGTCTGCTGTAGTCATCCCTTTGGTAGACTGACATTTGACAACAATTACAAAGACTAGTTGACCTCCCACTATGACACTTTCATGGCCCATATGTTAATGGTCTTCTTGACAACTGCCCCTCCTTTACCTAAGCAAATGAAATAAACAGCTAGCATGTTTTTGAACTCATGCATTCACCCAAGTCAAAACTTCAGTTGTCACTGCACATGTAGGGTAAGGAAAAACATCTTCCTTCAAGTTTTTCCCGGAGAAAAAAAAGTAAATGATGTGGGTGGATTGTTTGAATAACAGCTTTTAAGCCATTTTTGGCAAGAAACAAGAGTCTGTCCTAGGATTCCCAGCAAGTGTGGTAAACAGCACAGTTCTCTACAAATAATGGCCTGATGCCTTGATATCTGCCTAGCAAAAAAAAAAAAAAAGAAGTTATGTACTCACCATAACATTCCATGTTTGTTGTCCAGAATCTCTCCTTCATTCTTGCTGGTTGGGTTCGGAGCCGATCTTCGTCTCCGACTCGGCCAGCATACTAAAGCTGGAGAACTTGCACTGCCTCGAGGCTACATCCTATCCCAAGATGCCTAGTGGCTGTTCCCCAGATCTTGTCTGAGAAACTAATCACTAATGTATGCTAATAGGCAAGAAGGGAATCTGACCATACGTTGCCAATCTATAATCACCTCTAGGTCCTCCAGGAGTGGGGATAGATGGGTTGGATGCAAGAATGAAGAGATTCTGGACAACAGCCATGGAACGTTATGGTGAGTACATAACTTCTTTATGTCATGTTGTCCTATCTCGCATTTATTCTTGCTGGTTGGGACAGCGTCCCCAGCACCTTCTTTCTTGGGTGGCTCAATGGAATAAGCTCTTCAGAACAATGGAACCAAAGGATGCCCTGTTCTGGGAGGCCACATCTAATTTGTAATGAGTGATATAGGTGTGATGATTGACCCATGTAACAGCAGCACAAATTGAATCTAATGGAAGTCTAGATTGAAAAGCAATGGAAGTTGACATCACTCTAGTTGAATGTCCTTTAATTTTTTCCTGGTGGTTCTTTATTGTGAGAGTTATAGACATAGGTGATGGTCTCAATAAGCCATTTAGACAAAGTAACTTTTGTAACTGCCATGCCTCTTTTATTCTCTGAATAAGAAACAAACAATTAGTCTGACTTTCTGAATTTTTTGGTCCTATGTAAATAAAAGGGCAACTGTCTATGCACATCCAATTGGTGGAGCTTGTATTCTGCCTTGTTACCATAATTAGGAAAAAACACAGCAATTCAATAGATTGGTTCAAATTAGCTTCAAAACAGACTTTTGGTAAAAAGGAAGGATTTGTTCTGAGGGAAACTCTGTCTTTGTGGAAAATCAAATACGGAGGGCGAATAGACAGAGCTTGCAATTCTAAGACCCACCTAGCGAAAGTAATGGCTGTTAAAAAGATTGTTTTCCAAGATAAAAATTTTAGTGAACAGGAAAGAGGATGCTGGTTCGAAGGGTGGAAGAATCAAGGATGATAATACTACAGTTAGGTCCCATGGAGGAGGAGGAGGTTCTCTTAAGGGGGTCTTAATAGAAATGTACCCCTGAGGAAGGCTTTGCATAATCTGTGAGACATTACATTAGATCCAATGTCCCCCACATGGTAATTTGATATGGCGGCTAATTGTACTCGTATTGTAGCTGCCGCTGCCCCTTGATTAAAGATTTCCATTAGGAATTCCAAAATTGCAGATATAGGGGCTGTAAAAGGATCTATGTGCCTTTTGTCTGCCCAACACGAGAACCTCTTCCATTTGCTTGCGTACAGTTTCCTAGTCATTTTTTTGTGCGAGGAAACTAAAATGTGTCATACTGCGGGGGATAATTCAGTAAGCCTGGCTAAGACTGGAAGTGGAGTAACGAAGCTGTCAGCTGGAGGCTCTGAAGAGTGGGGTGGAGCGTTCCTGACTGATGCGTCAGAAGATCCAGCACTGGGTCCAGGATCCATGGCTCCTCTTGAAGGTGGGGCCAAAAAATGGGGAGCCATATCTGACACAGCCAGTAAGGAGCAATGAGAATTATCCTGCGACTCAACAACCTGGATTTCTGAATAACCTTTGAAATTAATGGGAATGGAGGAAAAGCATAAAGAAGTCCCGGGGGACAAACGTGAACAAGTGCATCCCTCGATGACTCTCCCAGATGGGAAATGAGGGCAAAATAGTTGCTGCATTTGGCATTGAAGGGTGTGGCAAAAAGGTCATAGCAAGGTTGGCCCCATTTGTGAAAAATTTGATCTGCAACTTCCTGATTCAGGGACCACTCATGAGGCATGAGTATTCCTCTGCTTAGTCTCTCTCTCTGCTATTACATTGAATTTCCCCGGGATGTGCGTTGCTGTCAGAAAGCGATGAGAAGAAATTGCCCATTGCCAAACTCTCTGGGCCTCTCGACATAGGGGATATGATCTGGTTCCCCCTGTTTGTTGATGTACCATACCAATGACATATCGTCTGAATCGCAATAATCCCTATGGGAAGAGAGCTCTGGAATGCTCACAACACCAAGAGCACTGCCTTCATCTCTAGGATGTGCAAGTGGTACTCATGATCTTTACAAACCCCTTGGATAGTCTGTCCCAGATAATGCCCTACCCACCCTATCTGGGATCCCTTCATGGTCACTGTAGTGACAGGCTGGGGAAGAACAAATGGTCTGACTATCATTACTTGAGTGGACTGAAGCCACAATAGTAGAACCCTCTTGCAAGTATCCATAATTAGAATCTTGTGTGACATGGGTAACTCCTGCATGGACCATTGGGCGAAGAGTAGCCACTGTAATATCCGCATGTGTAGACGTGCCAGTGTTTTCTTTGCTGCCATTGAACCTAAGGCCCTCAGGACAAATTTTGCTTGTACCTTTTTCTTCTTGAGTAGGACAGACACTTGACGGCATAGCATTTGTATTCTCTCTTGAGGCAATTTTGCTACCATGTCATTTGTGTTGCCCCTATAAAGGCAATATGCTGTGATGGCAACAAGGCAGATTTTCCTGTATTTATAGTAATGCCCAGGTCTGAGCTGAGATGGATGGTGGCGTCCCTCGCTCTGATTAGTAGATACTTGGTGGTGGCTGTCAGGTGCCAGTCATCTAAATATGGAAACAAGTGGAATCCTTGACGCCTCAGGTTAGCCATGACTACTGCCATGCATTTGGTAAACACTCTGGGGGCTGTATTGAGACCAAAGGGCAGAGGTCTGAACTGGTAATGACTGGCTCCCAGCTGGAAGTGTAGATATCTTCTGGATTGCCTGTCCATCTTTATATGGTAGAACGCATCCTGAAGATCTAAGGAGCACATCCAATTGTCTTGTCCCAGAAAAGGGAGTATAGACTGCAGTGTTACCATCTGGAACTTCACTTTCTTTACTGACTTGTTGTGTCTGCTGAGATCCAACATTGGTCTCCAGTCCCCTGTCTTTTTTGGAGCTAAAAAGAACCTTGAGTAAATTCTGGAGCCGATTTGGTCTGTGGGGACTTCTTGGATGACTCTTTTTTTTTTAGCAACCTTTGAATTTCTAAGGTTGCTTGATCCCTTTGACTGGTTGGAATGTCTGGGATAGACTTTGATGGGCGGGGTGGACTGTGGAAAGGAATGTTGTATTCCCTGGATATAATGGACTGTACCCATTTGTCTTGAGTCAGTTGTAGCCAGGCTTCTGGGTACAGTGATAGTCTTCCCCGACTGCCTCCAGAGGTGCACAGGCAGGCTTCCTTTCAGGAGTGCTGGAAGGGACAACCGGAGAATGTATCTCTGTCACCCTGGTTCTGTGGATCCCCAATGCCACGTGGATGGCATCTTCCATTGTTATTTCCCCCTCTGCCCCTGGGGAAAACATCACCACGAGCGTCCGAAAAGGCCCCTTTGGACTTTTGGAACCACATTGTTCCTCTCTTCTGACCTCTGGGATAAGGTCTAGTAGGGGCGGAGAAATGCACTCCTATGGCAGATAGAGTCTTGCCATCTTGTTCGCTACTGGTGAGAGTCTCCTTTACTTTCGGCCTGAAAAAGGATGAGCCATCAAATGGGGCGTCAATAAAGGAAGACTTGAAGGGTTCGGCAAACTCATAAAGGTGCATCCAGGAATATCTCCTAAGAGCTATTCCTGTGCCTGCTGTCCTGCTCGCTCCATTGGCCACATAGGAAATGAGGTGCATGGAGTTTGTAATAGAGGTTAAGGTTGCAATCTGAGAATTTATCTTATCTGACATACCCTGAGCTATAGCACCTTGTAGGGTATCTCCTAGCTCTTTAAGGAGATCCCTCTGAAGTTGAGTAAAATGTGATAAGTAATTCAATGACCGTAGGGTAAAGGCCACTGAGGAAAACATACACTTCCCATATCTAGCCATCATTCAAGACTCCTTGTTTGGTGGATGGACAGATGCAGAAGTTTCAGCTAACTCCTTCTTGGTGGCAGCCGCCACCACCATCACATCTACTGGAACTCCCTTTGTCAAATACTGTCTTCTGGGGCCATAATGAATTTGTTTAATCTCCTCAGAACAGGCTCCACTGACTCCGGAGAGCCCCATGCCTTCCGATTTTCCACAGCCAGGAGCTGATCGAACGGCGGAGACACACAAGAGGTGGAGGGGCAAGAGCCAAATGCCTCCAGGTATACCAATTCAGCCTCAGAAGGGGAGAGGATTTTCCAGCTGCCCATCTATTTAAGGATCTCTAGGATATCCGAGAAGGAGACATCCTCAGAGGGTGACTGTGGGGACCCTTCTGAATCTTCTAAATCGGTATCAGAAGTGATAGACTCAGGGGAGTCTATGTGTTTCCTCTTACACTGTCTCTTTCGAGGGACATCCTCAGGGGGATGTTCCAGGGAGGTGTAAGAAGAGGGGGTTCCACCCATTTGGGGTTACTGTGGGATTGACTCTACTGTAGGGGTGATGGAGGGATGGTGTAGAAGTAGACGCTGGCCCTTTAGGCGGAGAGTGGCTGGAGCTGAAAGTGGGGCAGACTCAGTGGAGAGCACACTCCTCATCACCTTGAAGGCATCGTCATCCTGGGCCGAGAGAGACTCTGGTCCTGAGGAACCAAGAGATCTCCCCCGCACCAAGGAGGATGGCTCAGAGACTGATGTGGGCGCCAAACTCACCTGTGTCAAAGCACCAAGTGGGAGAGTCAGCTCTGACAAGGGTTCGAATCGACTCCACCCCCCTGGAGCCGGCCAGGGAGTGTCGGCTCCCAGATCCTTCGATTGAAGACAGTATTGACAAGATTTGAGCAGATGTTGGAACCAAGATGTCAGGGGTAATTACTGGTTCTGTTGGTTCCAGCACAACAACTTCCTGACACTCTGGCTCTGAACTCGTCCGAGTTGGAATGGATGGTACCTGAGATTCAATGGTCGGCTCCATGTTCAGATGGGCTGGGCTCGAAAGAATTTTAGCCAGAGCCGGAGTCCACAGTAACCTCTTCACCACCCGCTCCACATCATTGTCTGATAAACTTCTGGAGGACCAAGAGGAGTGGGTAGATGACTTGTGACTACCCGCTATGGACTGCAGTAAGGGAGACTGTGGAACCGAGCGTACTTGCTCCAGTGTTGGTGACTGACTCCATTTTCAGATCCGCAATGGTTCTGAGGATCCAGATGGAACTGACGGGAGGTCAGGTTTGTCAGAACCGACAATCTTCGGTTCCGAAGATACTTCTTTGTCATGGCTGCTTGACGGCTGAGATGCCGGAGCCGATGAAGATTACTTTTTTGGTTTGTCAGATTTAGAGGCCTGATTACCTTCTACCATTGTCTCAAAAGGCCCTTTCAGTAAACCTCTTAGAATAAGTTTATTCTTTCTTTCCTGCATGACCCTCACACTGAAACCATGACATATGGAGCAGGAGTCCTGCAGATGGACTGCCCCTAGACAGTAAACAAAACTCGTGTGTCCATCCATTAAAGACATTTTCTGGGTGCATTAATCGCACTTTTTAAACCTAGACTGTTTTGTTTCTTTAGTGGACATTATATTAGGCTAAGCAAAAAAAAAAAATTAACTACAGAAGTAAGTAATGTGACAACACAATCAGCCACACAGAAAGCAAAGAGAAAGGTAAGAGAATTTTTTTTTTTAACGAGGAGGGAAAAACTAGGTTGGAAGAAAAGTCTCTAAGTTATATGACAGTCTCCTCCAACCTGAGGAGACTCCTCTAACTTAAACGGTGACTCTAAGGGATAGAAAGGAAGCCCTCTAAGAAAAAATGGGCTGAAAGAGAAAAAGAATCCTCTAATTTAAATGGATCCTTAAGCAATGTATAAGTAGAAGAAGGGGAAGGCCTGAAAAAAAAAGGAAGGAAACAGCCGAAAAACACACCAATTAGGGAAAGACACCACACAAGTACTAACACTCAGAAAGGAATATATTAACAACCTCTAACTAGTTTATCAAAAGAGAAGATCAGAAAAAGGTAATAAAAGGTAATAACTAGCTTGAGCGAGTGAAGACAATCCTGATGCTTCAAGTGGCAAAGGAGATCTGGGGAACAGCCGCTAGGTATCTTGGCATAGGATGTAGCCTCGAGCCAGGGGAAGTTCTCAAGCATTAGTTTGCAGCTGAGTCAGAGCCAAGGATCAGATCTGAACCCAACCAGCAAGAATGAAGGCAAGACAGGACAACATAACATCAAAGGTTCCACTAACTTCAAAAAATTCAGCAATTTCCATAAACCACTCTCCAATAAGACTATTCTTTCTGAAAGTGCAAACTGTCATGGTCATGTCCTTATTTTTGGTCAAATCAAAAACAAACATTTTTTGAGTGAATTACAGAATGGGTCATCTCTGTTGACAACTGTAAAAAACAAAACAAAACAAAACAAAGCAAAAAAAACAGAACAAATCTGACCCACGCACTAATTGATCTGAGTGGCATACTTATAGAATGAGAATGTCATGACTTCTAGGAACAGAGTCTTACAAAAAAGATAAACTTCAAATACTACTCTCAGCTGGCTGGCTCAATGGACTGAAAGGTGAGCCCATTGACCATAATGTTCAGGTTCCAAGGAGAGAAAGGGCTCATGAAAAGAAATAAAGAACACTTTCAGAAACAGCATGATCAACCTATGTTGATCAGCTATTCATGTGCCAAGGGCTAGCTTCTAAGAAGCAGTATTAATAGTTCTGTGGTATAGATATAAACTGCTGCTATAGTCCAGTAGTGGGAATCATTGTCTGAATTACTAGCTTTTTCTCTATTGGTTCTTCTAAATTCCATACTGGGGTAAAAATGTAAGGCAGCACTTTCTTGTTTCAATTTAAAGGCTCCAGTAGCCTTTGCACAGAGCACATGTTCTTAAACTAATACAGTTGGCATTTTGAGCTGATTTCTCATCTAAACAGCAGGGAAATACTGTCTTTCTGTTGTGGTTGATAGTTGCCTAGTGAATTAAACAAATGTTCTTTATTTCATCAGTGCTGCAGTAGCCATAACTATAGGGGTTCTATCTTGCTAAGGATACAACAGCTGGCCAGCTTTCAAAGCTTTCTGGGCAATTTTGATGCACCCAAAACTGTTAATCAGCTTATGCTGAGCTGACAAAGTCACATTTGGGCATGAAGCACTTCAGAGCTTTCCTGGCCCCAAAGATAGCACTCATGTATGGGCTTTTAAGGAGCAAAGGCTGGAAAACGCTATTTCATTGCTGGGCAGATATGTTCACTTTGGGGGGAAAAAACTTCCACTTTACTTTTTGGTGACAGAAAATATATTTTTTTTCTGTGAAACTTAAATACCTAAGTTAGGAAAAAGTTTTATTAATTGTCATGATTTTTGCTCTCTTTAAACGGGATCATTATTTTTTTTATTTTTACAGTATACAATTGTTGAAACTTAAATTTAAACTACTTTTTAATAAGAGAAACTATTGTTATTTTAGTTTAAGGGCAAGGGTAAGTGCTTAAAGTGTTTTTAATTGTGTTTTAATGTAGAAAAGTTACATTTTAACTATTTACTTGTTTTACCGACTATTGCTACAAGGCTTTAGTGTGAATGAGGCACCTTTTTTGGCTTAACCAAGCCACAAAAAGAAAAAAGAAAAATAATGCAAGCAGCATTTGAAACCACAGCAGGTTTATAAAAGGACTCATCTGCAGGTGGTTCACTCTGTTATGGCCAAAGTTAGTTCCTTATACCACTTGCATTTTCCTTGAATCCCACTGGTATAGTCCTTATAGCTTCTATGGACCAAGGGTAAGACACATTCTCGGTGGCTGCTGGAGTGCCCTTGTTGGGCATGGAACAGTCACTATTGTCTGTCCTGGGAGAAAGGGCAGAAAATGGTTCTCTGATTAGCCAAAAAGCTGTGCCCATCCCTGGGATATCTTTTGCCACCAACAGTGGGTTTGTTTCTTCACATTTCCTGTCAGACATAAACAAAAACTTAAACATATCTTCTCCTGTCTCAGTTACCCTAGACAGCAATAATTTATTGGGCTTAGGACAGGGCTTAGTGCAGGCTACCGACCATTCCTCCACAGATGTTTCTGGTAAAAGAAAAAGGGATCCTTCATTTTTGAAGAGATTCTATAGTTTAAAATTCAAAGTGGTTGTGAAAGCACAGACTGTACGCCATCCCCACAGACTTCTGATTCAGATTCTGAGAAGGATGTGGCTTTGAACAGTAATTTTGAAGGGTTCTCTTTCCCTGAAATCATTCCTAGGATTAATTAGCTGTTTCTGGTTTAATTTCCCCTGTTTTATTGGGTTTCTAGTACCATGACAGCAATGGACCCATTCCAAGGTCAGGTTATAATTAGAGTTCATGAAATGAATATAGTTTTTGTCATTGATGTTAACCAGGAATTCTCTTCTTAGCACCTGCAATCTGCCAAGATGTGCTGTATTTCTGTATTTATATGGGATTACATGAATTGGTAGCATAATTAAGTATGACTTCAAATTATCTTTATTAGATCTGTTGTTCCTACTACTGTTGGAACTGTCTGGGAATCTTTCTTCCACACTGCTCTCATTTCTGCTTGCAAATCCTGGTATTTCAGGATTTTGTGTCTTTGTATTTAAGACTGTAATCATTAAGTATAGCAATTTCAATTATCAGTTCTTTTGTCTTTTTTTCATGAACTACTATATCTATTTTTCTCGCATCTATTTTTTATACTGTTGGTAATGGGTGATCCTATGTGATTATAAAATGTATCTTTCTCTATAATGCTTTGTGGTTCATGTTTCCAGCACTTCTCAGCTACTTCTATATTGTGTTTGCACAATGCCCATTGAAAGTCTTGCTACATTAATGTGCTATCAGTATACAGGCCCTCTGTCATGAGTTTATCATACACCGTAACAAGATGTGTGATTGTTTCCAGTGCTGTTTTACAGAACCTGCATTTGTCTGTCTCTCCCACATTGTCAATGGACTTTGTAAACCAACATGTACCTGGTCCATTATCCTGGGTTGCCATTATTAGCCTTTCATCTTTTGGTTTCAATTTACCTGTCCTTAACTATTCTTGCATCAAAGTTTGGTCAGCATAAGGTTGTTCTAAATCTCTCTACTTGCCATTATATTTATGGATTTTCCATGTTTTTATCCTTCTTATCCTACCCTTTTCTTTACATTTTTCTTTTATTTTGGCACATTCATTTGCTGTCTGATTTTTGTCAACTTCAGGTTTGATTTATATTCCTGATTAATACTGAAATGCTTCTGCTAAACTAAGCAAAGATATCATCTTATATTGCTTCTCATGTTTTAAAATTTAAACTAAACATAGTTCAGAACTGATGAGGTCAGCAGATATGTATGCAATCCCACTGTTGCAGATCTATATATGCAATCAGTTAGAGGAGATCTATACCTACATAAAAGTAAGGAAAACATAATCTTGGTATACACTGATTTTTTTTATATTATTTGATAAGAATGAAGCATTGTTCTTGTTTTCATGATCCAGCACTTTTTTGGGGCCAGTCAGTCATCCCAAACCTGTATTTACAACTTGGCTTTATTTCTAGATGTCACAGTAGTTTTCAGTATTAGTTTTAGAATTCTGAAGTATTCTTTAAGGGCATTTTCTCATTTCTTTATTACTTATCCTTTATCTGTTCCCAAATATTTATATACTCCCTCGTGCTTAAATTTTTGGGGGGTTGATGACATTTAATCTAATGGATATTCAGCAAATACCCATTCATCAAGCACCTAATTATCGAAGCCGCATTTCAGCGAATGGTGGCTTTTAACTAGGGCACGCAAGAGGTTGGCCAACTGAACGACAGCAAAAAAAAAAAAAAAAATTAAAACCTGCCAAGGTGGAAGCTACACCCCCCATACTCCCTAACTAAATATACCAAATCTGAGATCACACTACAGTGGGGAAAAGGGCAAATTCCAGGTGGTGGCCAACCACTGATTTGTCCTTGTTAAAAGCTGCTATTTGCTGAAATGTGGCTTCGATAATTAGGTGTTCGATGAATGGGTATTCTCTGAATACTCATTCGACAAAATGATATAGACCCATTTTTTTATCTCATGTTTCTGTTCCAGGTTGATATTTTCTTGGTGTTGCAGCTTTCCTTTTTTTAAATGTTGCTTTTGCACATTTATCAAGACCAAATACCATTCTTATAACATCTAATAAAATTTGAACTATTTGTCGTGCTTTCAGCACCTCATCTGATGAACTATACAGTTTATTTAGTTCATCCAAAAAAAAGTAGATGAGAAGTCTTTAAACAAGGTTGGTTTATATGAGGCAAATTATAACCATAGCCTAACCTGTTATGAAAAATAGCTTAATGGCTTAAGGGCAAGACACAACAACAGTGGTGACAAAGAATCACCCTGGATCATCTCTCTTTGAATTTTTATACTTGGGATAATAGTTTGCCTTTTGTTATGGCTTAACTAAAAAGTGGTTTGTCACTGTAATGTGTCAATGTAGGGTGTATCTTATACACTTGTAACTATTCCTTTATTCATGAATGTGGGATGCTATCAAATATTTTTCTGTAATATACCCATGCCATACTTAGATTGCTCCCCTTTTTAAAACTATTTTATGGCTTTATTTTGCAACAAATGATCCTTTTTCTATATAATTCTCTTTTGTTATATATTTGTTCTATTGCTATATTTGATTTTTTTCCTGAATGACTATAAAAATCTATCTACACCAATTCCAGTTTACAATGTGTATAAATTTACAACATAAAGTTTCTGATAAAGGTAAACTTTCATACATACATAAAATTATCAGACAAGAAACTTTTTACAGTGTAGATTCATACTGGAATTATTTCACTTCTATTAATGGGGACCCACCAAATCAACAAGATAAACAATATATATTGGAATCTGCTTATAGAACTACGTCTTCCATTGCCTGGAGACTTTATACATGGAAATTTTTACATAGATCTTTTTATACACCTTTGATGATGAATAAAATAAATAATAAAGATAATTTATGTAAGAGATGTAATGTAGAAATTAATGCTGACTGGGCTCATATGTTTTATGACTGTATAAAATTGAAAGAATACTGGAAGTCAATTAATGAATTTTTGCAGGCTCTTTTTACAGATAATTTCATTATTTCTAAATCTCTTATATTATTCAACACACCTGTACCTCAAAGTGTTAAAAAGGTTAAGCTTCCCTTGTTATGGTCTATTCTAGCAGTGGCTAGGAAAATAATAACTAGAAATTGGATTTCAGATACACCTCCTTCGTTCAATGAATTTAAAATGTTATGAATATAGTGTGCCATATGGAAATAAACACAATTAGGACAAGAACAAATAGAAAACATCTTATTATATTGTATGGGATAATTTACAAAATTTGTTAAAAAAATTCTAATTTCAATAGCATGGTATTTTAGTTTAATTAATTGATCTGATTGTAGTGGATGTCTTTGTAAATACTTTAGTTGTTTTGTTGAATATTATAATAATACCTATTTTTAATTACTTGTATAAAATTGTTATGATATTTCTCTTATATGTTAAAACAATAAACCTGTTTTGAAAAAAAAAAAAAAAAAAAAAAAAGAAGGCAAGTTATTGGTCTATAGCTCTTAGGGTCACTCTTAAAGAAGACTTTTGTTTTTCTTGTTGTTAACCAGACTGGTGTCTGTTCAGGATGCGCATATAAGTAATTCATACTCACGGCTAAATCTTTGTGGAAAGATTTTAATACCCTTAGCCAGAAGTTAGGTATTCTGTCTGGGTCTGGGGAGGGTTTCATTTGAGAGCTTTTTTTAATTTTATAATTTTTTCTGGTCATTACTTCATGTTTCAAATACTCTCCATTAGACCTCTTATTGTTTCTTTCAGTTTTTTTATCCATTCAGCATCTGTATTATATTCAAAAGGGTTTTTGTAAATACTTCTCCAAGTCTCCCTATTTCTTCTTTTTTGGGGTGGCATTTCTACTCATTTTACTTAATTTCCCATTTCTCTATAAAAACTTTTTGGGTCATCAATGAATTGCTTATTTTGTACTTTTCCTTTATATTTATCTGCTTACCTTCTAAGTTTTCCACCTGTGCTGTTCCATCTATCCATCCATCCATCCATCCATCCATCCATCCATCCATCCATCCATCCATCCATCCATCCATCCAACCACAACCCCTTTCCTTATTTTTACACATAGGTTGGGGTGTCACTTCAACAGTGAAAATCAGCTCTACATAAGTTTTACACTGCTGGGTGGCTAGCTAATATTTTTGTGTTATTGTTGTCAATAGTGTATTATAAATCCTGGTGTACTTTTGATGCTGTCTGTTGCTTTAACCACATCTATCTTTCTAAATACTGTTGAGGATCCCTTCCCTTTTCTATATTCTTCTAACAGTGACACTTCTTGTCTTAAATGATTTACAGTTTTCTCTATTCAGTGCTTCCATAGTGGCATTCAACTTGTCCCCTCTGTTTCCTTTGTTACTCTACATTTTCATGGTAACACTATCTGTTATTAGTTTAGCTTCACAGTAATCCGTATATCCACAACCCTTTTTCCCATTTTTGCACAAGGGGTGTCCTATTTACCTATGTTGTATCACATGAATGTTTCTTAATAGTTCTGATCACTGTGTTAGTCTGTTTTAGTAATCTTCAAATATGTTGGATATTATTTACTTTCTGTGATATAATTATTTCATCTAGCTTAAATCTATCTATCCATCTCTATTGAATCAAGGATATCTTCCCTTGGAGAATTTTCTTCTAGACTAAAAATATATTCTTTGCTCTGTTTTACCTGCAAATATTCTACAGTATATTCTAAAACATCTTCCTATGACATGCCCTCTTCAAAAGCACCTTGCTTCCTTCGCTGCTCCTTCATATGGGAATCCATTGGCCCATCACTCTACAGCATTACCAGCATAAGAGTTGCCACTGTTTCTTGCTCCTTCCCTTGATCTGCAACTTCAACTGGACTTTCATACTGGTCCCTTACAGAAGGCACCAGAGCTTCATCACATGGAAAATCTTTGGATGCTTCCTGCTCCACCTGGTACTCCTTAATTTGGAGACCCACTGTTCCAAACTGCTGTGACAGTTTCTGTTTAACTTCTACCTTACTAATCCTCTTTTCTACATTCCCCCATTGTGTTCTTATTTTCCTTCTTGTGAAATTGGCCATATCCAGGTGCCTTTGTCTGAATTTCTCTTCAAATATCTTTGGAGCTGCATTTATTGCATCAATTAACTGTTTTTTTTTCAATTGTGCATATATGGCACCATATCAGATCTCTGTGTCATTCCCATGTCCATGTTTCTTTTTTATATCTTTCAAAAAGCTCTGTTTTTTTTCTTTATACGTTCTTACTTTCTGCATTGCTTCTTTTTCCAGGTGGCCCATTGTTTGTCTATATAACATTTTGCTGATCCATTCTATTAAAGAATACACTTTTTTATTTGCAACTTTTGACACTTTTTGGGGGCAAGTATTTTTCTTTCATCTAATGTTGCTCATTTCTGAATATTCTCTATCTGGAAATTATGGGCTTCTTGTGAAATGCTAGTAAAACATAATTTCTTCCTTATCCTCAACAGTCCACTTTGTCATCTCTGTGCCTCTTTTTTGTCCTGTCATGTTTTGTGCTTTTTGTGAACGACTTCTTCCTTCTACTCCAGGGGGGGGCATCTTCACTATGAGCCTGGCCTAACCCTGTGGTAAGAATGTTGTTTCAGTGGAAAAACAATGATGCTTCTCAGCCCCTCAGTAAGTATTGTGATTTGTTACAACTGGAATTTCTAGAACCTACTCCTACTCCTCCTGTTGGCTGTGAGGGTGTTTTATCCCCAGCCTGTTATTTCCATGACAGCCAGCCTACTGCCACAAGAAAGCACACAGACATTATAAAGTACCTCAATCTTTTAAGTTGTATGCACTCATCTCAGATCTGATCCAGCAGCTACTGCTTTAGCAAATCCAGCTACTGCTAAACATATGGTTAATACGAATCCCTCTCATTTTGACAAGGATCGAAAGAAATTCTCAACTGTCAAACTCAAATGATTAAATGCATGCTTCCATTTGTGTCTGTGTAGCACATCTGGTAAAATACACAGCACACAGTATATTCAGATCAAGGTTCAAGTCTCACATCTGTCTTTGCCCCTGCTTGTAACTGTTCCATCTCACACATCTCCCAAGCCCCTGCTTACACTTTTCAAGGGTACTAGAACTTGTCAGAGATTTGGGATGCATGGCTAGGCTTAAAATGGTCCTTGTGGTTGCTAGCCTAGTAAACACCAATGAAACTATGAGAATGAGGAATATGTTGACCCCTGCTTCCTCTTGTGAGGTTCTGTGCTACTTAGTATCATCTGTCTAGCCACTGTTTGAAATGTGCTTATGATTCTGTTAATGCCACTTCCTGGGCTGCTGCTGGAACTGTTGAGGAGATTTGCCTGGCTGCATTCTCAAAACATTTCAGAGTATGTTAAAATGAGATTTTGAATTCTGCATTGGATAGAGAACTACTTTCTGGATCCTCTGTTTCAGAGATCATTAAAAAATGTAATGAGAGAGGTAAACTGAGTCAAGGGATATTACAGATTTTTCAGCCCTCCTACTTCAGGTATAGGTTCATAGGTTCATACTAGGCTATCTGCCCTAGGGCATTTATAAGCCTAGCCAGAATGTGTTTGGCTTTCGCCACCCATTTTAAATTTATTTTGCTATGCCCTTTTTCGAGGTTAGTATACTGTGCCTCTGTCTAACAGTGACACAGAAGTGATACCCGGGGTAAACCTACGATCTCCCATCCACTCATCAAGATTCCTCTTGAAGAGAGTCAATGAGGGACTCTGCCTAACCTGGACTGCAATTTTATTCCAGAGTGAAGGGAGCCTCTGCGTTATGAACCTGTCCCTCCAGCATGTCCTATTTATTTCAGTGCTGAGGTTCAAGTCTCTCGAGCGCGTAGCTCGATGGGATTTGGATTTTCTGAGGTGCAGCATGTCCATTAATTCCGGGTTGGACATGGCTTTATATGTGAGGCACAGATCGCCTCTGAACAGGCGGTATGCCACTGAGTAGAGCTGGAGTTTCTTTAACCGGGCAGCATATGGCATCTGTTTGAGCCCTTTGATCCTCTTGGTGAGGTACTTTTGGGGTCTTTCCAGTTGCTGCAGGTGTCTGGTAAGGTACATCCCAAAAGGGGCATTGTACTCAATTATGGGCCTGATGAGGGATGAGTAAAGAGGCACGATGACCTCCCCTGATCTAGATGGGAATCCCTTCATGATTAGGTGGCCTATATAAAATGTTTTTCTAACCACTTTGGCCACGTGGTTGTCAAATGAGAGATTTCTATCAACTTGGGTCCCCAGGTCCCTAATTACTTCTTCTGTACTTAATGGATTACCACCTATGTGGTAATTTGTGGGCACTTTGTTTTTGCCAAAGGGGATGACTATACACTTTTTGGCATTTAGCTTGAGGCCATGGCTCTGGCACCAGTTGTCTGTTTCTATGAGGCCCTTTTGGAGGATGCTTGTGTCGGCTGGAGAGTCGATTATGGCACCCAGTTTGCAGTCATCTGCGAACTTGGTAAGCCACAGTCCTTCCGTGTTGGCCTGTACCTCTGAGAAATATATACTGAACAAGAGAAGTCCCAGGACTGAGCCTTGTGGGACACCACTTGTAACTGGTTTGGAGTCTGACATGGCTCCAGCAATTCTAACCATGTGGGTTCTGTCCTTGAGCCAGTTTGCAATCCATCTAGTGACATAGGGGTTTATATTTAAGCTGGTGAGCTTATCTATAATGCCCGAGTGGGGTATTGTATCGAAGGCTTTTGTGAGGTCCAAGTAGGCTGTGTGGACCACCTTCCCCTCGTCAATGGCCTTGGTGACTGTTTCAAATAAATCAACCAGGTTTAAGAGGCAGGATCTTCCCTTAACAAAGCCGAAATGGGTAGGATCCAGTGTCTGTAGGTCCCCAATATCTTTATTTATGAGGTCCATGATGATCCTTTCCATAGCTTTGCAGACCAAGCTAGTCAGGCTTATGGGGCGATAGTTTCCAGGATCCGTTGAGGCACCACCTTTATGGAGAGGGACCACTGTTGCTGTACGCCACTCTTTGGGCACATATCCTGTAGTAAGGCTGAGATTGAACAGTAGTTTTATGTTTGGGTTTAGTTCTTCTTGGAGTTCATATAGGACGCAGCCCGGGACACCGTCTGGTCCCATTGATGCTGTGTTTTTTGCTTTGGAGAGGCGGCTCTTACCTGAGCATCTGAGATGTCAGGGGGGCAGCACTCTGCTGGGATAGATATTTGCCCTTTTGGTGGGGGGGGGGAGTTTGCGCTGAACCTGTCAGCTAGGATGTTGGCAAAGTCTGTGGGTTCAGTGTATTTTTTGTCATTTTGGACTAATTCTGAGCATATCTGGGAATTACCACCCAGGTTCCTAACATAACTAAAGAAAGCCTTGTGATTATCCTTAGTGTCCTGTGCAATTTTTCTCTCGAAGCTGTCCTTAGACGACTTTATGAGTGCCCGTAGTTTTTTGCTAATATGGCAAAAGATTCAGTGCTCCTTCAACAACTTTCTTTGAAAGACAAAACAAGCAGTCCCCACAGCTCTTGGAAAGCATTTTATTTTTGAAAAAGCAATGACAGGTAGGTTCCAAATAGAAATTAGGAACCGTCAACTCAGAACAATAGACAGTCTAATAAGCCTGAATGCCTATATGAAGGATTTATACCTGCCCCAGGCAACCGTTAATCCTTCCAGAAAGTCTGAACTCTCTCTCTTTCTCATTGGCACAAGACTGCTTCTGACAAATAGGTTCTTAGAATAAGTAGTAGAAGTCTTTCCCTCACTTTTGGGGAATTCCTATTCAGCCACCAGGCCAGACTTATTATTTCTCTCTTGTCATTCAGCATCTGCTTGCTCAGAGGGGTAATAGAGGGGCAATAGAATATACCTCCCTTCCTCAATTAGGGGATAGTTTTAGTCCACAATGCTCCTGGTGCCAAATAAAGTAGATTCTTGAAGACAAGTTGTGTACCTTTCCTTTCTCTATCAGTTTAGGATAGCTCCCAAATTCAAAATGATATCTCTTCACAATCTGTTAGCCCTTATTTCCAGTTTGAACTTTCTAGTGACTAGATTTAAAAGATGCACATTATTACATTCTTATAGATTCAGATTTCAGATGTTTCATAAGGTCTTCTGTGTCTGAAACACATCATCAGTTCTCTCTATTACCCTTTGTTCTCTCTACTTCTATCTACTGCTTCAAGAGTGTTCACAAAGTGTCTGGCTCCAGTGAAACGTTACAGCAGTTTGCAAGGTATTCACCTTTTCCATATTTAGATTACTTGCTTTTCTTTTCAAAGTGTCAGGAATCTCTCAGTTGAGTAAGGGATCTCCTATAGAGGCTGGGATTCAAAGAAACCTAAAAAAATTAGAGACCTTGTGCTGTTATTGGACAATTTATTTTTCATGAAACATCTTTGAGGGAAATTAATCACCTTTCACTGACTAGACAGAAATGGTCAAGCTGGCAAAAATAATTCATTTTCATAAAATGTAGTGACTTATTCTCATCTGCTTTTACGTTTCTACTTTATTATTAAGTTTTTTTTTTAATACCCTTGTTAAATTGATATCTTGTAACTGAAATGTTGTAATTATGACATTGAATTCATCATTTTTAAGCCTACCACTTAAATAAAGTTCTTCAAAACAATGTCTTGGCTGACTCCTTCTTACAGGATTGTTTTCCAGTAGTAATTCCTGGACATCTTTGTTCTAAGAGCTTTTCTTCCACAGGAAAAATAATAAATCTATATTTTGATATTTTCTGAGTTTTTCTGGAGAGACTTCCATCTCAGTAAAGAAATTCATGATTCTGGGGCTCATGGTATCCTTTATACTTGTAAAACCTTTTGCAAGACTCCACATAAGAAAATACAATGGTATTTGAAATCTGTTTAGTCCCAGCATCAGCATTCCCAAAGTTTTCAAAATCCAGTATTTGGATTTGTGAAAAGGAAAATTTTGTGGTGGAAACATGACATTAATCAAAATCAAGGTCACGCATTCTCCCTTCCTGCTCCATCAAAGTCAGTCACAACAGATCAGATGCCTTAGACTTCACTTCAGGAGCAGTGTCTATGGGGATACGATTTCAGAGTCCTTGGAAGAAGAAAAAAAGACACACCAAAACACAAACATAAGAAAAATGTTAGCTCTTATAAATGCACTCAACTGTTGTTTTGGTTTCCAGGACCTCTTCAAGTGTTTACAGACAACATCTCAGTGATGTGGTACATAAAGGGGAACCAGATCTTACCCTCTGTACAAACTAGCTACTCTACAGGCATGTTTCATACAGTCAAAACAATTTTTTCTGGCAGACTATCTGATCAAGACCTGGAAAGACCCTCACAAATGGAAACTGAGTCAGGGGTTTCCGAACAATTGATCCAGCTGTGAGGAAAACTTCAAATAGGTCTCTTTTCCTCTGCTCTCAACAATCAATTGGCAATATTCTTCTCCAGTACTCAAGCAGAGAACTGGAAGACAGATGTTTTTTCTTTTCATTAGACAGGAATGTACCTGTATGCCTTTCTAGTTGCTCCAGTAATAGATTCAGAAGATTCAGAAAAACTCCACAAAGATGATTATGATGGCTGCCTTTCCAGGGAACAGTGAAACTCTCTGTGATGTCCTGACACTGGACCAGTAATCAGGGAGCCTCAATCCTCACTACTGGCAACAGTGGGGGGTGTACAGTGAAAGGATGACAAGTACACACACAGTATTTCCAGAAGTAGCTCTCTGCATCAAGCACAATTTCCCTTAAAAGAACACAGAGACCACAGCCAGTCCAGGACTGGTTTCTCCCTCTTTGCGCAGCTATAGAGTTGAGCCCTTAGCCAGGGTTCCAGGCCAGGTCTTCCAACTAGTCTGTTCAACTAGTGCTTCGTGTCCCTGCCCAAGTAGCTGACACACACACACACACTCTTGGAGATTTGTTTTACACACACACACACACACACACACACACACACACACACACACACACACACACACACACACACACACACACACACACACACACACACACACACACACACACATCTGGGAAAGGCTGGCACAGGTTTACTAGCTATGTCCCCTTCTGCCTAGACTATAAGGTAGTTATCACTGCCACCAGAACCCCTTATCAACTACTTTAAGGCCCTTAACAAAGAGTGTCCAATCTTCCTGTGCAATATTACTATTAATACAAAGGGTAGTTTGACCAAGAGCAAGGCTATTAGGAGTGGCCTACACAGAGTCACCAAATAAAAATGCAAATACTCTCAGAACTTAAATATCTCTACACATATCAGCCACAATGAAAGGTTTAAATATATTTAATAATAAATAATAAAAGAACAAGACAATACTACATATATATTTACAGTAACATCAGAGTTCAGAATCACAGGAAATATTTAAAACAACATTGCAGGGCAGTCTCAAATAAATAATGAAATTATCTAAGCTAATCTTTGCTATATTCCTAACTATATCTAAGAGAATTACTGCACCCTAGTTAACTTACTTACAGAGCAAGGCAGATGTGGTGAGTGCATCTTGATATTGTCAGGTCCAAGACAGAATACAGAATGTTGTGTCTGCCTAAAAGACTTCTTAAATAATATCTCAAATATTACTGCTGGGATAACCTGCAGAATGACATCCTTTCTTGTCATCTGACTCTATCCCAGGTGAAACCTCCACTGATAGAAGCTAGCAGTATTTGGCATCTACCTGTGAAAATACATAAACATCAGATATTTGGCAGAGACTAGAAGTCATAAAACAATAAAACACTTCCAAGACAATACAGAAAGCTTCTCAACACAGACATTGTGTCTCCTTGCTGCAGTGGAACTGAAAAATATAATATTTTATTGCGCATCCATAAAGTAATTTAATTTCAGCTATTTTTCTGAAGTTTTGCTGGACTAAAGTTAACTTCCTGTGTTCCAGTTTCTATTGTTAAAATATATATATTTAAACAGTTACAATAGTGTATGCACATTTCTGTTGTCTTCTAGTAGGGCATATTATGGATACATCTTTAAGCTCAATATTTTATAAACCCTTTTCAACATACACGTCTGCACAAACAAGTTTGATATACACAAAACATACAGTTCTAATACAGTTGTAACACAAGCATCTTATACAAATCATTTCAATATTCGCCAATGACATATAATTATTTACAAAATTCCAGATGGCTGTGTTGGCAGTATCTCCTTTTGTCATACTTCTATATAAATCATGTTGATATTCACAAATTACATAAAATTCTTTACAAAATTCTTGCTAGCTGTGCTAGCAGTATCTCCCTTCATCACACCCCCCCCCCCCCGAAGACTCAAGCTAGTTTTTCAAGTGACTCTTGAGAAATGTTGCTTGACAGGATGAACCTATTTGGGAATGCATTACCCCATTCCCTGTTTTGAGATCCCAGCTGCCTTGGCATTTCTGACCTCAGTACTATGCTGCACTGTCATATCATATGCCTGCAATCCTAGGCTCCATCATAGTAATTTGGGATTTTGCTGGCTGGCTCCCTGTAGTCATAGATCTTCCTCGGACTGCTCCTTCATTCTACAGCAAATACTGAGCACCAGGGCCTCCCTTTCATGGTAAGGTTTCATCATGTTAACATGCTTCAGTTTCTGCCACTGCTTCCTGCCTAACAGTTCTACCATGTAGTTAACAGCACTGACCTTCCTTACCACTTTGAAAGGTCCCTCACAAGCTGCCTCCAACTTATTGTGTCTGACAGGAATGAGAACCATAACCTCCTGTCCCACAGCATACTCTCTAGCTCTAGCATTCCTGTCATACCAGACCTTTTTCTGCTCCTGGGCTTCTGCCAGGTTCTCCTGGGCCAAGCTCATGAGTTCCCTGAGCCTTGTCCTGAGGTTTAGGGTACATGCCACAACAGACTCCTTGTGAGATTCACACTGACCCTCCCACTCATCGCAAATCAAATCTGGAGGTCCCCTCACCTTATACCGATACAGCAACTCAAAGAGTAAAAAAACTGTGGATTCCTGGGGCACCGTTCTGTAAACAAATAACGGATGGGGCAAATATTTGTCACAGTCCCTGTTAAACTGGTCTGCAATTGCCTGTAGCATGGTCTTTTTTGTAGAGTTTAACCTATCCACCAGACCATGAGCCTAAGGGTGGAAGGGGGATGGTTTTTAGGTGACTCAGCCAACAGCGCTCCCACAGACAAGCCAGCAGGCCTGACATGAAATTGGCACCTCTGTCAGTCAGTATTTCTACTGGGAAACCTACCCTGCTGAAAATCTTTAGCAAAGCATTTGCCACCTTTTCTGCCTCAAAGGAGGACAGAGCCACCACCTCGGGGTATCTGGTAGCATAATCTACTACCACTAGAAAATACTTCTTCCCTATAGAATGTGGGGTACTCAGGGCTCCCACAATATCCATAGCTACCCTCTGAAATGGCTCCTCAATCACAGGCAAAGGCATCAAAGGAGCTTTGACCTTGTCTCCTGCATTGCCTACCTGTGGCACTGCTCACAGGTCCTGCAGTACTCTGTTACATTGCTGGAAATCCCAGGCCAATAAAAGTTCTGAATAATACATCTGTTGTATGCTTTATGCCCATATGACCTGCAAAGGGAATGTCATGGGCTACGGCTAAAAGTCAGACCCAACCACGCCAGTAATGAAAACGTGCACGGGCAAACACTGGACACTTCACAAAAACCACACAGGCTACCACAAATATGTCAGCAATACCATTTAATAAAATAACAAACAGACTGATTTTGTCTAACAAGCCTTCTTCAGTGCATCAGATTTGTTATTTTATTAAATGGTATTGCTGTCTTATTTGTGATGGCCTGTGTGGTTTTTCAATGGATAGAAGTGCTAGACAGTAGGCTCTGGGCCCTACCAACTGCTATACTCTCTCATCCTCTAGCCCTCCTTCAGGGATCCACTCTCTATACAGTAACCCTTTGTCCCAGTATACAGATTCCCCCTTTCCTTGAGAATCAGGTGCCTCACTGGGTGCCTCTCTCAGGCCTCGTAATGTAGGGTCTGAGAGCTGAGCCTGTCTCACCTCTCTCCTTCTAACCCTTTCCAGCTCCCCTTCCACAGGAAGTCTGGTATCCTCTGACAGCGGCCCCTCACTGTCAGCCTAGGTACTACTACTCACCTCTGCCCTTGCAGTCACTCTGTGCAAGGGAACACCAGTACTCACCAGCAGCTGTGGCTCTTCTTCAGTCTCACTGCTACAGGGTAGCACCCTCCCTGAAGTAGCCACCTCACCAGTCCTGGCTTTAAGTGTGTTGTCTGTCTGGGTCCCCCCCCCCCCCGAGTATACCAGACCCACATGCTTGTCTCCAAGCCTGTCTGCATGTAACTGCATGCCCACAAGGTACTGCATTATCAAACTCATTCCCTATCAGGACATCTGCATGGATATCCTCCAACACACCTACTTGCTTGCTTTCTTTTCCACCCTCCCAGTCAAGATGAACTCTAGCCAAAAGTATTTGGAATGGAGTCCATCCTAAAGCTCAGACTAGAGAAGACAACCCAAGAAGGTAGTGCTCCTCTTTAACCATTGCAGGCTTCACAGTGGTTAGATCAGAGGCAATGTCTCTCTTATCAGTGGCCTGTTTCCTATCTACTAAGATAGGAAATAACTTCTTGTGATAGTTTGGTGCCCTTGTTTTCTCCAGACAACTTATTGCTGGCATTCCATCATTCCCACTTACTGGCATTCTGTAATTCCCACTTACTGCCTCGTTTACCTTTTGTTCCCCACCTTGCTTCTGTGGACATCTATATGCTACATGGCCCCACTGGTTACATTTAAAACATTTAACTCTTGATCCTGGCCATGCTCCTGAACTAGTGGCTTCCCCTGCTACTGGAGGACTCGGTTGGGGTGATTTAGGCTGCTCACCATGGGTTCCCTTAAACCCATATGCAGCACTAGGTATCACTTTCCTGTGCAGTGATGCCCTGCTTGCTAGGTATAGGTCTCCCTTTTTCTCCAACTCATCTGTGGTATTATATTCTCTATCTGATAACCAGAGTCTCATGTCCTCAAGCAAAGTGCTAATGGCTTGTTCCATCACCAAAAGGTCTGCCAGCCCTTCAAAAGTGGTGACCTGACACCCACTCACCAATCTATGAGTGCTTAACTCAGCAATATATTCAAACACACTTTCACCTGTCTTGTGCCTATGCTCAAAAAACATTTTTTTCTATAAGCTTCAGGTGTTAACTTAAAACACTCTAATAAACAATTTTTAGCAGTATTATAATTTAAGCAATCGGTATCAGACAATTTAGAAATAGCAGTTATAGCTTTATCATGGTGTAAGGGGGTCAGGAACTGTACCCAGAGCCCTTGGTAAACATAGGTTCATAGGTTCATAGCTTGGTACTAGGCTATTAGCCCTAGGGCCCATACAAGCCTAGCCATAACAATTCCCTGGCTATTACTTTCCACAGTATTTACTTCCCTGGACCCCTGTCCAGCAGGGTGACTGATGTGATCACCGGGGTGAATTTCCTATCTCCCATCCAATCATCAATGTTCCTTTTGAACAGGGCCAAGAAGCGCTCTGCTTGACATGTATGGGCAGTCTATTTCAGAGTCTGGGGAGTCTCTGAGTCAGGAACCTATCCCTCCAGCATGTTTTGTTCATTGTGATGGCAAGGTTTAGATCCCAGGAGCATGTGTCTCTGAGGGATTGGGATTTCTTTAAGTGTAGCATGTCCAACAGCTCTGAGTTTGACATGGCCTTGTATGTTAAGCAGAGATCACCCCTGAGTAGATGTTATGCGACAGAGTATAGGTGGAGTTTTTTTAGATGGTCGGCATAGGACATCTGCTTTAGGCCTATGATTCTTTTAGTGAGGTATTTCTGCTGCCTTTCCAGTGTTGCAGATGTCTTAAGAGGTACATACCAAATGGGGCACTTCTATAATGGGTCAAATGAGGGATGAGTACAGTGGGACAATGACCTCCTTTTTTCTGGATGAAAAGCCCTTAGTGATGAGGTGTGCCACAGAGAAAGATTACCTGACTGTTGTGGTGATGTGATTATCGAAGGTGAGATCACTGTCCACCTGTGTCCCTAAGTCTCTTATCACACTTTCAGTGTTTAGTGTACTGCCACCTATGTGGTAATTCACAGGTACATGTTTTTTTCCCAAAGGGGATAACTATACATTTCTTGGCACTGAGCTTGAGCCCATGGCTCTGGCACCAAGCATCTGTTTCTGTAAGGCCCTTTTGTAGAATATCCACATCATTTGGGGATTTAATAATGGCTCCCAGTTTGCAGTCATCCTCAAACTTTGTTGGCCAGAATCCCTTAGTGTTGGCCGGTACTTCCGAGAAGTAGATGCCAAACAAGAGCGGTCCCAGGACTGAACCCTGAGGTACTCCACTTGTCACTTGTCTGGAGCTGGATTTGGAGTTGGCTATTTTTACAGTGTGGGTTCTGTCAGTAAACCAGTTGGCAACCCATCGAGTGATGTAGGGATTAATGCCCAGCTTAGTAAGTTTATCTATGATTCCAGAGTGGGGGATGGTGTTGAAGGCATTGGCAAGGTCCAGATAGGCTGCGTGGACCACCTTACCCTTGTCCATGGCTCTGGAGACTGATTAGAAGTCAATCAGGTTCAGGAGACAAGATCGGCCCTTCATGGACCCAAACTGCGTGGGGTCCAGTGTTTGAAGGTTGCCAATGACTTACTGACCTTTGTAGCTTCTGGGGTTTGGTTGTTGCCTTCCTCATTACCTCCATGACCTTGGTGAAGAGTCAGCATCTCCTTTTCATGATGCCTCTGCCTCTTATTTTCTTCAGCTTCCAGATGTCTTCCTGATGATTCTATTTCCAAACGTTTGGCCTCCAGTTCAAGTCTCTTTAACACCAGATGAATTTATAGGTCTTCTGAGGCAAGGTTGAACTCTCCATTGTCTGAGAGTTGTACATCCCCAAGGACAGTCTGGTTGTCCTCTTGGTTGCTGGTTTGTGATGCAGCTGTTACTAAGGCTGCAATCATTTCTGCTTTAGTCAGGTTGGCATGCACCAGTCCTTTGACTTGGCACATCTCAGCTGATTGGCTCCTTGTCAGCTTGCCATACTCCTCTGTTGAGATTGTTGTCTGCTCTTCCTGACTAACTAAACTAACACAAAATAAAAACTATTGTGATATAAAACTCTGAACATCTACCATGTGGCTGCTTGAGAGTGCAAACAACTTCTTTAGTGACCACTGTTTACAGGCTACAAAAGTTAAATATCCACATCATTGAATCCCAATAAGTGATGTGGTGTTCCCACTACTGCCAACCAAAAAATGTGATGCCCCACCACTGGACCAGTAGTCAAGGACCCTCACTCCTCACCACTGACAACAGTGAGGGGTGTACACTGAGAGGATGACAAGTACAAACACAGTATTTCCAGATGCAGTTCTCTGCATCAAGTGCAATTTCCCTTAAGAGCACACAAAGACTACAGTCAGTCTAGGGCTGGTTTCTCCATTTTTCACAAGATCCCCAGTAAGACTCCCCCACTGGCACAGCTGTAGCATTGAGTCCTTAGCCATGGTTCCAAGATAGGTCCTCCAACACTCTCTCTCTGTCTAAAAAATGAGTCATGTCCCTGCCCAAGTAGCTGACACACACACACACACACACGCACACACACACACACACACACACACACACACACACACACACACACACACACACACACACACACATACACACACACACACACACACACACACACACACACACACACACACACACACACACACACATACACACACACACACACACCTGTGATAGGCTGGCACAGGTTTACTAGCTATTCCCCTTCTGCCCAGACTATAAGGTAGTTAACACTGCCACCAGAACCCCTTATTAGCTACTTTAAGGCCCTTAACAAAGGATGTCCAGTCTTACTGTGTAATGTTACTATTAATACAAAGGGTAGCTTAACCAAGAGCAATGCCATCATGAGTGGCCTACACAGTGTCACCCAATAGATATGCAAGTACTCTCAGAACTTAAATATCTCTACACAGATCAGTCACAATGAAAGGTTCAAATATATTTAATAATAAATAATCAAAGAACAATACAGTATTAAACATATATTTACAGTGACATCAGAGTTCTGAATCACGGGAAATATTTAAAAGAACATTGCAGGATAGTGTCAAATAAAGAAAAATATCTAAGCTAAGCTTTGCTATATTCCTGACTATATCTAAGAGAATTACTATACCCTAGTTAACTTAAGATTATGGCAGATGTGGTGAGTGGATCTTGGTGTTGTCAGGTCCAAGACAGAATACAGAATGCTGTGTCTGTCTAAGAGACTTCTTAAATTAATATCTCAAATATTACTGCTGGGATAGCTTTCAGAATGACATCATTTCTTGTCATCTGACTCTATCCCGGGTGAAACCCCCACTGCTGAAAGCTAGCAATATTTAGCATCTACCTGTGAAAATACACAGACGTCAGATCTTTGGCAGAGGCTGGAAGTCATAAAACAATAAAACACTTCCAAAATTATACAGAATGCTTCTCAGCACAGACACTGTGGCTCCTTGCTGCATTGGAACTGAAAAATATCATATTTTGTTGCATAGCCATAAAGTAATTTAATTTCAGCTATTTTTCTGAAGTTTTGCTTAACTGAAGTTAACCTCCTGTGTTCCAGTTTCCATTATTAAAATATATACATTTAAACAGTTACAATAGTGTATGTACATTTCTAATACAGTTGTAACACAAGCATCTTTCACAAATCATTTCAATAGTCATCAATGACATATAATTATTTACAAAATGCCAGATAGCTGTGATGGCAGTATCTCCCTTTGTCATACTTCTATATAAATCATGTTGATATTCAGAAATTACATATCATTATTTACAAAATTCCAGCTAGCTGTGCCATCATTATCTCCCTTCATCACACACTCCCTTCCTGTGGAATAGGCTGGGGGCAATTACCACAAGCTCCCTCAAAGTCTGGATCTACTTACACAAGATCAGGGTATTTGACATATCCTATCTCAAATGGCCACTACTGACTGCCTAGATGATAGTTTTAATACTTTTTGGGTAGCTTTTCTCTGCAGACATGCAGCAGGTATTAGTGGAGGAACGAAAGCCTAATACTAGAAAATCATATAGCAAATTAAAATGTTTTCTAATTAGTGTCAGCATAAGAACCAGCAACCATATAGGACTAATGTTTCCCTGGAACTTCAGTATTTGTGAAAGCTACTATCCTGTTGTCTGCCTTACTCCTCAGCCAAGATTTACTTGTCAGACATTTCATTATGTCTGCCCATGGATATCCCCAATTGAATGCCATCTCATCTGAAAAGGTTTTTGAAAGAGGTGCTGGATAAGAAGCCTCCTATGAATCTTGATTCTATGATGGAAAAAGTAAGTCTTATACTGGTTGTTGGGAGTTGGCATAATGGTTAAGGTGCTTACCTTACAGACACATGCTGCAGGGTTTGAGTCTCACATTTGAAGGGAAATTGGCTGGGCTTAAAATGGTCTGCAAAGGCAGACAGCCTAGTACTTTACTAAGAACCTATGAACCTATTTGAACCAGCTCATCAGGCTGACTTGAGGTTCTTAAACAAGTAAAAAAGGCAACCTGTGTCAAAACTGTCTATTCCAAAATGGTTCATAGGTATATGCTAGACTAACAACCATTAGGGCTGTTATGAGCCTAGCCAAACATCCCAATTGTATCCCACAAGTTTATCTGCTCTAGAGGTTATTTAAAGGGGTATATGTAAGCTAGGGCAAGATTTACAGGCTGCCTCTGTCCATTAGAGAGAATGGTGCTAGACCGTGGGAGTATTTCTGATTTCCCATCCACTAGTCCAAATTTCTCTTGAATAGGGTTATGGAAGAGCTCAATTTCACCTGGATGGGAAGCCTGTTCCACAGAAGGGGAATTCTCTGAGAATCATACCTGTCCCTCCAACATGTTCTATTTATGTCACAAGCAAAGTTTAAATCCCTAGATCAAGTAATTCTGATGTTATTCATTTTTTGGATATGCAAAATGTCTATCGGAGTGGGATCCAAGGATACCTTGTACACCTGGTACAGACTGCCTCTATACAGTCTGTAGGAAACAGAGTATAGAGATAGGGCTTTGGGATGATCTGGATAGGGCATGCTATTTACACCCTCTATTCTATTTATCAGGAATCTTTGTGGAAGTTCCAGTTGTTGCATGTGCCTGGTCAGGTACATAATGAAACAGAACTTGCACTCAATGATGGGCCTGATGAGAGCCAAATACAGTGGAACAATGACTTTCTTTGACCTAGATGTCATGCCCTTTGTTAGAAGTTGAGCTATATAGAATGAGTTCCTTACTACCTTAGACACATGTTAGTTAAAAGCCAGGTTATTATCTATGTATGTACCCAAATCACTACTATTCTACACTTAGGAGTGTATTATCTATGACTTTGCAAAGTGTAATATTATATATTTCTTGGCATTCAGTTTTAAACTGTGGCTTTGACATTAGTCATCTCTCTGTGTTCATCCTTCCTATAGAATGCCAGTGTCTTGGTGGGATGCTAGAACTGCTCCTACTTTGCAATAATCTGCAAACTTGGTCAGCCAGTGGTCCCTGACTTTGGTTCTGACTTCTGAGAAGTAAATGGCGAAAAGGAGCAAAGTCAGCATAGAGTCCTGAGGCACTCTGCTAGTGACTGGCCTCTTTCTGGAGGTGGTTTCCCCTATCATAACTTTCTGGGTCATACCTTTGAGCTAGTTGGCTATCCAGCATGTAACACAGGGGTCTATGCCTTTATCTGTGAGTTTGTTTACAATGCCTGAATGGGACATTCTATCCGATGCCTTAGCCAGGTCAAAGTAGGCAGTATGCACCATTTTGTTTTCATCTGTTGCCTTGGTGACCTTCTTAAAAAGGTCCACAAGAATGAGTTGGTATTATCTATTCTTGATGGAAAAAAAAATGGGTTGGATCCAGTGTTTGAAGGATTGCTCTGTTCTTATTCATCATCTCCATGATAATTCTTTCCATGGTTTTGCATATGAAACTAATCAGACTTGTGGTCTGCAGTTCACAAGGTCCACTGATGGCCCGCCCTTGTGTAGAGGGTTGACTGCTGCAGTTCTTTATTCACATTGCACAAAGCCTGTCTGGATGATATGGTTAAACATTGACACCAGTGGTCCCAGTAGGTCATGTTTAAGGCTGGTAAGCTGTTAAGGAGGTATCCTGCTATTCTATTGGGGCCCATCAATGCCGAGTTTTTGGACATAGAGACTACATCTAGGACATGCTCCCTAGTGATATTTTGGGGGGGGGGGGTTGCTTGATGGTATTTCCTAAGGACTGGGCGGTGAAGAGAGAGAGGTTTAAAATTAGAGCTGAATTTGGTGGCCAACAGATTTGCTACATCTTGCGGCTCCATGTAGGTGGCTCCATTTACAATCACTTCTGCACACTACTGTATGCTGCTTTTGAGATTTCAGACATAGCTGAGGAAAGCCTTGTAATTGGCCTTTGCCTGGGAGGCTCTGTTTATCTCAAATTTGGCTTTAGTAGACTTAGTTTGCTCATGTATTGACTTGTTTAGGCTGATTAGAGTGTTTTTGTCATGCTGTGCAAAGAACTACCTAATCTTGGCTAAGGATTTTTTTTTTTTGTTGTGCAGCCTGTTAATATTTGGATTTCACCAGCATTGTTTGCTTTTTGAATTAGTTCTGGACTTATTTCAGGTAGACACAGCTGTCTCTGTGCATTTATTGACATGATTACACAAGGTTTCTGTGAACAATTCCACATGAGCAGCTGTGTTTTCAGGGCTTGAGGGGGTTTGAATTTTGATATGTTATCACTTAGTAGTAGGAAGTTTGTCTTAGAATAGTTCCTAAATATTATGGGGTTAGCCTGGATCACAGAACTGATTTTTATTACAAAGGATACAGCTTTCTGGTCTGACCTTACCAGACAGGACACTACAGGGGGTGGGGTACAGCATTCTCCCTTGTTTGTGAGTACCAGGTCTAGTATGTTTGCACCCCTAGTGGGTGTTAGGTCTATCTGGTGCAAGGTGTTTGTTTCAAAGTCCAAAAGTCTCTGGACCTGAAAGTCTGGGGTCATGTAAGTATCCCAGTTTATAGTGGGGTAGTTGAAGTAGCCCATGAATATGGTATTTGGTTGAATAGTGAGGACCTCCATTAAATCCAAGTATGAGTTATGGGTTTCTTGGGTCATAGAGGGTGACCTGTTGCTTACAAGGATATAATATGTGACTTTGCCTGTGGAAATCTGGACAAGGAGAAATTCAAGCTCACCTTTCCCTATGACTAGTCCTGATCTTAGCTTGTAGTTGTTGATATAGATTAACATACCTCATATCTTTGGTCTCTGCATGTATAGCAGCTGACCTAAATATATGGAAGGCAATGTAGCCCTGCCCTACCGGGGTGCTCTCCACTGCATTAATCCATGTCTCAGTAACTGCACAGATGTCCACATTCTCCAGGGTTAGAACAGTCTGGAGGGAGTGGATTTTCTTGTTTATGCTCCTGGCATTGGGTAGTATCATCCTTAGTTTCCCTTGGGTTGTTTTTGCTATGTTGGAAAGTTTGTCTGTTTGGAATTGAAAAAAACAAGGCATTATGGGGATGAGAATATTTTAGCTAATATTTGAAAGTCTAGAGTGGAGTGGTGCAAATCACCCTTGGCAAAGCAATATGGACTGTTGACCATATACTTCCATGCTGACAAATAATGTATCCCTCTTGAATGACACTAGAAACTAAGCTAATTATTGAAGCCACTCATCTTTTGTCAATATTGTGGCATCATCCTTGGCAAAGGTAGAATGTTGCTAAATGCTGGGCAAATACCAGCCTAGGCTCACAGTCCAAGAGCTCCATAGTGTCTCTCTTCATATAGTCTAGTGAGATATGTTTCAGGTCATGGACTTTGACAGAGTCAAACCAGTACTTGAGTGCATGGGTGATTTGTTGGATCCTGGTCCTTGATAGATAACTGACTGTCAATTTCTCCTTATTCAACCCAGTGAGTGGGACATCTGTATGCCTCACAAAGGAGTCTCCTATCATTAAAATAATGGACAGTGTTGCCTTACCTTATGGACTTTGTAGTTGAGGCTCCAGACAATGTGGCTGTATGTGTTGTGTTGAGGGCTGTTTTGGTGGAGTGCTTCTGAGGTTTCTGAGGATTCTTTTTGTAGGAAGATATGTGCAGGACGTCTCTGGGGTTTAGGAAGGCTGCTTTTAAGTGCCTCAGCATTTATTGGGATACATGTTGGTTCAGTACTAGTATGTGTGGTGGGTGTAATGCTTATGTTACAGACAACCTAGTTGTTATTATCTGTGCAATCTTGCCTCAAGTGACATTATGTAACTACATCTCTCACCTACTGTATCAACTTCTCTAAGGAATAGTTGGTGTTGAATGAACAGTAAGACAATTCATATATATTCTCAGGATACCCATAGCTACCAAGCTGGAGATGGAGAAATAGGGAAAGTGCCTATCCATGATGTCAGGTCTTTTTTAGGTGAAGTACGAAAGGACGGTGCTAACTTGGGTGCTGTGAGAGTAGAAACTGCAACTAGGTTATTTATGACCAAAGTCATGCAGCAGTGCTCCTCAGCTCACAAACAAGTTGCCTTTTGAGAAAATGAGTGACAGGCAAAGTTACAGGGGATGTTTCACAGGGAAAATTTAGTTTCTAAGTGCCTGCATCTATACAAGTCACTGCTTAACTCCACTGCTTAATGAGAAGCAGAATTTATGGAGTCAAAGAAAATGTCTAAACCAACTAAAAAGCCCTCTGGCCAATGAAACAATGTGACTGTGTAAAAAAATCATTCAACACTGCTATGTTTCAACAGCCACTATTATTGCAGTCCCAGTTTATGTAATGTAAAAATACACTTTTGGCTAACTAAAGTGAAAAAGTACCAGAAATAAATCAAAGTAAGTTACAACAAGCAGTTCTCCCTTTAAGTCTCCTTGTGTAGTTCTGAACTTGGACAGACCAAGCTAATTTTCTAGTGCCACTAGAACTGCAGTTCCCGTCTTCTAAATGTAAAATTATACTTCAGTTTGCCAAAAGTGAAAAGGTAGTAGAAACAAATTAATCAACTAGCTATAAGTAATAACATGGCAGTTCAAAGGCAGGCAAGCCAGCAATCACACTTTAAAGCAATTTCAAAGCACACTAATAGTCTAAGAGGAGTGCCTTCACAGTTTCATCTGTCAATACAACAATAAGATCAGCAGTGGAGATAAGACTAGGAGGAGATTCCAGGACCAGATATACAGTATGGGGTGGGCAGCAAAAAAGCCTTCAAATTTAAAAGCACAACAGGGAAAGGGTGGATAGATGGGAAACAACAAAACTGATTTAAATGGTAAGACAAGTCCAGTAGTATAAAATGTACTTTCCTGGATGCAGAATGGAGTCCAAATGCTTTGTTGGGTACCACAAGCTCCAAAAACAACTCACACAGCTGATTGACTGTTTTAAGTTTGAAAAGTGACTGAAGCACAGTAATTTGATGAGAAAAAGGTAATTAATCCACTTAAGAGCTTAGAAAATAAAATGAACAATGTAAACTGTTACCTATTGCTATTACTTTTTATTATTCACACCATAGCAAAACTATTCCACAGAAGGTCAAAGCTCACTCTACCATGGCCTTGGCTTGATTTGTGGCTTTTTAGAAAGGGTTAGATGCTAGAGGTATTACAGAAGTAGCAACTTGGTTCTCTATGCAAAATTTCACAAAGCACTATAAACTAGACTCCATCTTCAGGCTTAGGAAAGATGTCACTAGGACAATTCTCCATAGGTTCCTGGACCCTTATCCTTTCTCCTCCCACTGGGTTTAAGCTATGGTAGTCTGTCTATACAGCTAAGGCTACTGCAACAATGATTAAATGAAGAACATGGTATGGTTCCCTACTGAAACGTCGGCACTCTTAACGTGGAGTAACAACATACTGAAAAAAGACCAGAAATAAATTGAGCTCCAGTTTTACACTTATCACTCCTGTTATACCTCAGGAACCACCCCCCCCCCCAACATTTCTCCACCAACAATCACTAAGCAGCAGGTCCTTACTGCTGTCTCTAAGGCCAAGAACACTGCTTTGATAGGCCTGGTAATATCGCAGGATGACTCCTGAATAGCATGATAACCTGTCAGGCTCAATAAAATCTATATATAACTGTAGTTTCCAGACAGGCTTTGTACCAAAATAATAGAGGAATGCAACACTTACATCTCTATAAAAAAGGGAGCCTTCCATGGACTTGTGGAACCAGAGAACCATAAGACTGACTAGTCTCATATGGAAAGCTATGAAAAGAATTATCATGGATTTGATACATGTGATAGGAAGCCTACAAACATTGGATCATACCCTGTTTGGTTTTATCATAGGCAGGTCATGCCTACTTAACTTAGTGGACTTCTTTGAGAAGGTCACTAAAGCTATGGGCAAGGACAAAACAGTGCACACTGCTTACCTAGACCTGGCCAAGGTATTTGACACAATACCACACTCTGGTATTGTAGATGTAGTTGTGTCTTTCAGCTTTTCCCGGTTAGGGGTCGCCACAGTGGAACTCCGGTCCGTTAATGATTGGTAGTTGATTTTTACGTGCCAAGTTACCAGCCCTGACGCACAACCTTCAATGAAGGTATGCCCATTCACGCATGTCTCCATGCAGAAGATGCTCTAGCTGACAATCGAACCGGACAGTGTCTTACTGTGAGGCGACAACGCTACCGTAGCACCACTACTGTGGGTACACACACTCTGGTATTGTAGATAAACTTACAAATTAGGCATAAACCCATAAGTCACCCAATGGATGGTCAGCTGGCTCAGTGATAGGGCACAAACTTAGGATAGGTAAATACACCTCCACAAAGAGGCCAGTCACTTGCAAAGTACTACAGGGATCAGTGCTGGAACCTATCCTTTTTTGGTATATACTTCTCTGAAGTCAAGGGCCTCTGGTCCACCAAGTTTGCAGATGATTGCAAATCAGGCACATTCACTGAAAACTCTAAAGACACAGATATTGTGAAGAAGGCCTGACACAGACAAACAACTGGTGCCAGAGCTACTGACTAAAACATAGTGCAGGAAACCATAATAGTTCCCTTTGGAAAGATGAACACCCCTGGAAACTGCCATATTGATAATATACTCTTAAAAGTAGACCCATTAATCAAGGATCTGGAAACACCTGTTGACACTTACCTGATCTTTGACCTATACATGTCAACTTTGATAAGGAGATCATTCTACACTGCACAACTTTTAAGGAAGTGCATGGCATTGAGATCAAAGACGTTATTGTTCTACTGCACTCCACTTTCAGCAGGCCAGTCATTGAGCATGACACACCCTTCTGCATGTAGCCGACCAGGCTTTTAAAACTGCTTCAGAGACCACAGAAGGTCCTCGCAAAAAGAAATCAGGAAGTAAATAATACGTCTTATTTGGACAGCCTTTTTGAAGACCTATCCCAATACATTGTCTCCTACAAACTGCTGCACAGTGATCTATGCCTGGCCTACACGGCATCCTCTGATCCCATACTGTTGAATATGTTGCATATCCACAAAACAAAATACCATTCTAGCAATCTAAACCACAGCTGCAACAAAAACAGGACATGTTAGACAGACATGTGTGTGTCTCAAAGATGACCTGTTCTTTGGAACAGGCTTCCCATCCATATACAACAAAATTCATCCCTAACTATATTCAGTTGTAAGTTGGACCAGTGGATGGGAAATCACAAATTTACCCTTGGCTTGGCACCTATGTCCCTAATGGACATGGCTCACCTGTGAATGCTTGATATGTACAAACCTATACTGTAACCATAAAATTCCTTGGGATATTGACATGTCAGCAATATTTTGCAAATTTGGGGTAAGCACAGGGTCAGCTTGGAATGCTTGAGATGTACAAGCCTGTATCATAACCATAACATTTCATGGAATATTGACACGTATCAGCAATATTTTGATAAATTGTAAGGTAACCTTGTCTAGGCTTAAAATGGCTCTTGGGCCGATAGCCTAGTAATCACCTCCTATGAACATATAAAAAAAAAATCCATGAGAAGAGCAAATCTCAAACATTGCTTTTCTCTTTCAAACTTCCTTTTTGCAGGAGGGCATGCCCCCCTGCACACCCCGATGGGGGACAAGCTCCTCACACCCTGTGATTTATATATACTGACTCTGAGATCACTATACCTTGGCAAAAAGAGAACATTTCAAGAAAAGGGAGTTTTGAACTTTTTTTCAGCCAGTCTCTATATTATGGGACGCACTAAAGCAGGTCCTGACATTTCAAATTATTGCCACATAGTATGCTTGTTTAAGTAAACGTACCATAACAGTAAATGTTTCAGTAATCACTGCAGTAGCTTCTCCCTCCATCCATCTTATTTATTCAATGTTTTTGTGGCAGGGTATGGATGTTTTATATTCCTAGCACTGTCATCTCAGGGCTTTAGCCTCCCTTTCTCTATTGGCATAAAAGCACTGAAAGACAAATACCAATAATGTAGCTGACATTTGCTTTGGTGAAAGTAGATAAAGACCCTAGCCATTCTTAATCCTCTAACTGCTATAGAACCTTGAAGATTTTTATTTTGCCATTTCCAGTATGCTCATTTGACAGCTTTTCTGTGTTGCTATGACTTGCTCATCAGCCCCATTTTTAACCATGCACTGTATAGACACAGGCAATTAGAAGCATAACTTTTTCTATATAACCTACTCCAAAAATTCCTAGTGTAAATATTAGTATTCATTTGCATGAAGGGTCCCCGGTTTATGCAAAGAGGTGTGTTGCTTTTCATGTGTATACTTAGACTGATTGTTTCTAGACAAACAGCACTTCAGTTAATCATATCCTAACCTGTTGGCACTACCCCCCAGCCCACAATAGTAAGGAACTGGAACTATGGATTTGCACTTTCCAACGGTCAGATGGGTTGAAATGGGCATCCTGAAACAATGTAGCAATTGTCTCATGTTTACTGACAACCACCAAGTATTTTAAGTGACTCAATGTAAAACAGATACATTTAAACCAGGGGTGGGCAAACTTTTTGATTCGTGGGCCACATTGAGTTCTAACATTTGACAAAGGGGCCGGAACAGGAGCAGATAGATGGCATGCTTTGAAAACATCACCTCATTGGGGGAAAAATACACATCTTGGGATATGGAGAAAACATGTGCTTTAATTTCCAATGAAAATGAAGAAAAGCATTACAATAAAATCTCTGGCTTCGAAATGAGTCTTTAAACACTGAAAATCAAATAAATGACCATTTTATTTTAAAGCACTGAAAGTTCTGTTATCCTTCAGGATATCACCATCACTCTCCTCCTGACTGTCTTTTTTTCAAAAACGGTAGGAGATGCAGATGTACCTGTCCTGTTCCTTTTATTCAATTTGTTTCCCCGGTGCCAAAAGTCAACAACGACCAGTGCAAGGACGAAACAGTTGCAGCAAGTCAGTCTGTGAAGCGTTATATTTGATCTGCGTGCACTGTTTATTTTAACAACGTGCGTATCACGGAGACACACACATTTTAATGGGAGCAGTGTTGTTGGTCTCCTTTTTTAGCCAGCGCATCAAAGTCTGGAGTTAGTTTTGTTGTGGCGATTCTCAGGATGGATCTGAGGTGTAGGTCTGTTAACTTGGATTTGTGGCTGGCTTTGTTGATGTTCATGACGCTGAAGGTCTGTTCACACACGAAGGTAGAGCCGAACAAAGCCAACATCATCTGCGCTTTTCGCCTTAGATTTGGAAACGGGGCATCATTGAGTAAAGCATAGAAGTCATTTAGTTTCAGAGAGCTGAACTTCTCTTTTAAGGCAGGGTCGGACTGAAGGTCGATCAGTTCGAGCTGAAACTCCTCTGGAGCTGTTTCGGGGTCTTATGACAGAGGAAAGGCCACCAATTAAAGTGACTTGTCAATTTTGTCGAAATCCAAAAACCGACGGCAGAATTCTCCGTGCAGTGCATCCAGTGACTCACTGTATTTCTTTACTTTTGCTCCGGCCTCTTTCAGCGTGGCTAGTCTAGGAAAATGAGTAAATGACTTGTTCAAAATCTGCCTGGAGAATAAAGCCAGCTTGGATTTGAAGGCTTTCACGTTTGTGTACATGTCATGCACAAACTGCTCCTTCCCCTGCAGTTTCACGTTGAGCTCATTCAAGTGTGAAAATACGTCCGTAGCAAACGCAAAGTCACACATCCAGTTCTTGCTGCTCAGCTCAGGAAATTAATCAGTCTTCCCCTGCCGCTCCAAAAACACGCCAATCTCCTCTTTGAGCTCCCACACTCGTTGAAACACTTTGCCCAAACTCAACCAGCGGACACGGGAGTGATAAAGCAGGTCCTGGTGATCCACATCAGTTTCCTCCAGGAACGCAATGAACTGACGGTGTTGAAGTCCCCGTGCGCGTATGAAGTTGACGAGTTTCACCACAGGATTCACAACATGATTCAGCTGTAACACCGATTTACATAGAGATTCCTGGTGGATGATGCATTGGAGGAAAATGACATCCTGGTCAGGGTTTTCATCTTTCACTTTATTCTGGATTCTCCTCAGCAGGCCAACGTTTTTTCCCGTTAAATTCGGAGATCCATCTGTGGTGACGTTAACAAGCTTACTCCAGGGAAGCTTCATGTTTTCGATGGCAGCAGACATCCGTTCAAACAAGTCCTCTCCCCGTGTTTGTCCTTTCAGAGACTCCATTGTCAAAAACTCCTCCATTATTTCAAAAGTTTCGTTGATTCCTCGGATAAAATGAGGAGCTGAGCAGTGTCTTTGACATCGTTGCTTTCATCCAGCTAAAGAATAAAAAGTGAATGACTTCGCCTTTTGTTTAATCTGCTGGTGATATCTTCATCTATTAGTTCCACACGGCGAGTCACTGTCCGCCGTGATAAACTGATTTTCTCAAATTTGTCTTTGGTCTCCCGGCACAAAATACCTGCTGTCTCTACCATACATTCTTTTAAAAACTCACCCTCAGACAGTGGTTTGCTGGCCTTTGCTATTTTGAATGAAAGCATAAAACTGGCCTTGGTACTTGACTCTTGAATGGCAGTTTGACGGTGAAAAAAACTTTGCTGAGCCTTCAAATTAGCTGCCACCTTCTCAGCAGCAGCTTCCTGTTCTATTGTTGAGAGCTTGCTAGCATAATTAGCGTGCTTTGTGGCAAAGTGATGGCTAATATTATACTCTTTAAAAACCGCCACAGTTTCTTGGCATATCAGGCAAACAGCAGATGATCTGTGTTCAGTGAAAAAATATTTAGTTGTCCACTCCTTATTGAACACTCAAGATTCTCTGTCCACTTTCCTTTTCTTGGGTCCGCTTATCTTCATAGAGGGGCGGTGCGTCAAAGGGTAAAGTGCAAACGTGGAGTAATAGGCCTACGCTTCACCTCAACAAAGCCAATATATCTAGAGTGCGCCATCTAGTGAGGAAACATCAGAATTGCAGGGGAAATAAAACATTAACAAGGTTAATTTTATTAAATTTTTTCAAGTTTGGAGGGCCGAATCAAAACGTTTAATGGGCCGCATGTGGCCCCCGGGCCGTAGTTTGCCCATGCCTGATTTAAACAATGTTAATAGAGGCAAGGCACTGACACGAAGACACTACAAACAGCACGCAGGTTGTTAGTACCACACAATACCACACTAAACAAATCACACAAAGCTCATACCAAACACAGGTCTATATATGCTAGAGCTCTTAAATATAACCAGTCTAAACCAGAGAGGCCTCCCAAATGTAACTTAAGAAGTATGTACTCTCATCAATCTTACAAAGACATCACAGGCAGCACCAACCTTGAAGCATACAATACATACATATAGGAGTCACACTGACTTAGTTCAAAAGTCCATATGACAGACTTCCACACAAACGAGTATTCTTATCATGGGTGACTCCATAGTGAGACACACCAATGCACAACTCACCAGGCTATGCAAAGAAAGTGTACAGTCAGTTGCCTATCTGGGTCCAGGATTTGCCACATCAAGAAAGCACTCAGGTCTGTGCACCACAACTTCACATATGTTGGTGTAAATGACTTGCAACTTAGTTTCCTGGACTACATGAAGACAGATATGTGTCTGAAGCAGGTATGAACATAACCTAGAGCAGTATTCTTCTGTTACCAAAAATTATGTCACTATGTGAACAATCACTGACTCCAGCAATTGGTGTATCTTTAGGTGTCATTCATAGGTGGAAAACAATGGTAGACAGTCCAAACTGCTTTGCCAGGTACAGCCTGCACCTCTCCCTCCAAAGCTTCTGTATACTGACCAAAACCTTATCCACCTCCATAGTATCTTTTTAGGCATTTTCATTCTTCTAAAGCTTCCAACGTGACTGAACAGAATCTTGACAGCATTAAGGTATTGCTGCTCAATGCTAGGAGCCAAGCAACCCCCACAACTTTCCCTTGTTGACTAGGTTAGGCCACTAAGCTAGCACTGTCTTTTCAGGGGAGACCAACGGTAGTATTTATACTACTACGGGAAATTTGGTCAGGGCTTCTGGGAACTTTGCCTACTCTTTTTAATAGGTGTTATGGGATCTTTTCCATCCACCTGATCTGCCACCAAATTAGGCAGGTGGAGCCTCAGTTTAAACTCTCATCTGAGGGATGACCCACTCAGAAGTGTAGTACCCCAAGCACTTACACTACACTGTAGTGTCACCACTCAATCTCCCTAGTGTGGGAGCAAAAACCACAGCCTTCTGCACCAATGGTGAGTGTGCTAACTGCTGCACCACTGACACTAAACATTCAATATTAACCTCAAAATAGGCTTTGTGCAGGATGAATGGAGGACAGCAACAGTCATTCCCTAGCATAAAGGTAGGGTTTCAGTGGACCTGGGTAATTAATGACCCATAAGTCTGACCATTCTCATTTGTAAGGATATGGAAAGGATTGTTATAGAAT